>NC_089781.1:44497753-44655253 GCF_040412425.1 Macrobrachium rosenbergii
GAGTGAAATTTACAAGGCACAAGCATCAATGTGGTTTGCAACTTACCTCCACTCTAAGCAAGCCTCTCTAGGTCAATTGCAGCTGTCGTTGTTAATTCACGAGTCGATGTAAACTTGCTGTAACTCCATGGTATAGTAGCCTCAAAAAGAAGTAATCCAAGTGCTCGCACTTCCAAGCAGGATCATCCTCGACCAACGGTCACACTAGTCACTTAATGCTTCATGATAAAATTTAGGCTGGATAGGTGAAAATTACAGAAGAGTTGACACGCCCTTCTCGGCTGCTGAGTGAAAAAGCACTTCCCGTCTTCAAACGCTGGGACTAGAAGTAAACTTTTGAGGTGGATTAAAGGTTTTCGTTCAGTCTCAAAACTCTAGTATTAAATTTAATCACTTTAAAGGAGGAATTTTATGGTTGCAAACTATTGATGCTTTTCCAAACTTGAAACGTAACATTCTGAAACTGAATGAGTCTCCAAAGCAAGAACACAAACTAACCATTATAAATAATTTAAACTTTTCCCCCCAAAAAAAACCACTCGTAAAATTTTGAAACAAGCAAAGAGTAGAAATCAAGGACCATAAAGGGTGGACACTACACTCAAAAGTTAAAAGAACAAAGTGAAAAAAGTTTAACTTTTTTTTTTTTCAACAAATGTAGGGTCAAGGTTTGGAGGATCTGGCTCCTTCCTTCACATGTTTCCAGATACACACTTGAAGGTGAGGATGCTTCACATTTTCTATGAATGCCTCAGTGGTTGGTGGCAATTCAGGACTTCAGTGCTGGCATACTAGTGACCTTTCTGTTACCTGTTTTTGCCAACCACACCTGATAACGAACGAGCCTCTGACCTTTAAGTGTTTTCATGGCAACCATAGCATGTGACAATAAACTTGCTGGCTTCATCAACAGTAGCACTAAAGTCACTTTGTTCATCTCCTAATTTTTTCAGTATATATCCCTTTCTCAGGATCTTGATAGCTGTGGTCTTTCCAATGCTCCACATGTTAGCTGTCGTGTCGCATCCAGTGAGTTCATGGGCTGCTAACAAATCTTCAATTATGTCCTGATGTTTGATCACTGTGTCAGAAATGCTGCAGACTGATCTCTTGGCACTTGTCCCTTTTATCACAACAGGAATGTTAATGTTGTAACTATGGTAATGGTTTGCAAGGAGGAGGAACACATCAGTGTCATCACAAATAACTTTGATTGAACACCCTCCTTCTCTTGCAAGATGAATCATCTGTTGTACAATGATAACATTTGCCTCTTCATGTGTAGTTTTGAGGTCATATCTTGTCAAGCAAGCTCCTTGTTCAACCTGAACTGGAACTGGGTTACCTCCTGTAAGGACTAGCTTGTGTCTGTAAGCTTATGAGGTAATGGTAAAGATGATACTCTTGATGGCAATTGCTGGCAAATAAGTTCAATCAGTTGCTTCTTGCTGTATGTAACATTGAGAATAACGCCCTGTTTTGGTAGGGGCATATCTAGCCTCAGTTGGTACTGTCTGGTAACGCCTACTGTGCATCCACTCCTTGTTCCATCTTTAATGCTGTAATCATAGTAACAGTCAAAAACTAAATACACGTCATTCTCACTGAGCTTGAGCATGATGTAGTCAACAAAGCTATCAATGTAGTCATGGATGGTCCCTTTTGATGGCCAATGAACTACCCACAGTATTGCACATCCATTGATGATTAGCACTTCTTGAATTAGTTGCTCCTTGTAGTTTGAGTGAGAAGATTGCTCAACCTGTAGATACGTCTTTAATACCGATTTTGTCTTTGTTATTCTCATGAGGCCACTGTCATCAAACACTGATGTTGGCACTGGAGCAAGTTCATGGTTAAATATATGCTTCAAATCAATGTCTCTTGTTGCCAAAATACCCATTACTCTGGAATATATCAGAGCAGTGTCAAATGTGGATGATGGACCAATAGTAATGCTCGTCTTAGTGTCAAACAGTGTTTTAACTCTGGTTCAAATCGGATTATGGAACCCTGACGGCCATGATTCATGAAATTCTACCATCTGTTCATTTCCAATGGCAACTGCTTCATCAACATTCACTTGGCCATATTTCACAACCCCAGAAGCTATGTTGACAAGGCCATCTTGATGTTCATCTGGACTCAAAGGATCAATGGAAAATGACAGCTTCTCACGGATTTTCTTTCTTTCAGTTTCATCAGCATGTCTGCGAGTATCTGACTCCTCCTTGTGTGAAATAACATGTACCTGATTATAGTTTTCTTTCATTTCAACAAGATCTTTAACAAGCTGGGTGTAGTGGTGTAAACTAAGTGCCCATCTCTTCATGGCAGCTGGTTTAAGAGCAATGCCCACCAGCCCTCCAGGGCCATGGCCATATCTCATAAATGTGGTCTCTTTGAACATATCAGACCATATCCCATTCCAGATGCCTGCTTGATGCCTCATTACATGTTCTCCTTTCATGAAAGAATTAAGGACCTCCCTTGGTAGTTTGCTCATGGATTCCAAGTAGTGTAAGCCATACCTGGCATAGTTAATGTGACCAGCAGCAAAGAAATATGGCAACATCATCTTCACTCCCATCAGATGAAGGGGCCATTAAGCCACTCTCTCTGCTCTTATAAAGAGCATTATTATAAGCACTGGTTTGATTAAGCAATCAACCCACAATTTTGTTGTCCTGCTCTCATTTGCTTATGTGTCTAGTATCTGTAACATGTCTTCATAGCTCTGACACTGTTGGCTCACAGAGCGAAGAAATTCTTCTGCAACCAGCCGAAGAGAAGAGCTCTAACATTTTGTGGAAATTTCTTTCCAGATAACATTTTGATTACCCCTCCAAAAGCTGCCTCCATAAGTTCCTTCAGTCCAGTGTCACCCATAAGAGTTCCAACACATCCACAAAACTCATAAGCATGTGCATGCCACCAAGTCTTGGAACAAATGATTCAAACAACTTTGGGAATGCCCATGTTACATGAACAGTCACATGATAAAGCTGCTGGTCTGCAGTCATTATTGTGTGTTGTTGTCCCGTCTTTTGTGTGTCCTTTTGGGCATCGTACATAGCAGTCAGTATTGTTGATGGATCTGATGAGATCGTGTCAATCAAAGGCTTGTACACAACTTTTGTAGCTGGTTTCATTGAATGTTGTTGTTCTCTGCATTTCAGGGTGTTGAACCCTCCAGACTGGAGTTTGAGGATTAGACACATCATCTTTCAGAAATTGGAAGTCTAGGACATGAGGCCTTGTCAATAGAATTCTTTGGCTGGCCAAAATACGCAGAGGAAGGGGGTTACTTTTTCCATGACTTGTGGGCATTGGTGGGTTTTGTGGTCCCTTATAAAGCTGCATTGAGACATCTGGTAGCACTTTTGATTTCATCTCTCTTTTCTCGAGGCGCCTTATCTGATTGGCATTATTAGCATCATTCTCTTTAGCTTGACTCTGTGTTAACAAAACAGCTAAGGAATGTGTTGATTGGAGCCCATTCTGTGAAGAAATGTTGCAATCAAAATTGTCAATGACTATTTGTACAAGTCCAATACTGGCATCTGAGATTCCACTCAATGCTTTGTCAGTGACAGATGCCACACCAGCGGATGCTTTAAACCTCTTGACTTCATATTATGAACATGTAACTCCCATGACTGACAGGTGAGTGAGGAATGATTTTTCTCGCACAAGTAAACCAAGAGCAGTTTGTAAGTCAGTTGTAGTATTTGTGATTAAACTGGTGATAATATTGTAGATGAGAAGATGGTGGTGTGTTATCTAGCTTGGAGGTGATGTGGGAGAGAAATGACATCAAAGTGGGACCTCCAATTTGTGAAGCTGAATCCTTGTTGATGCGTGTTGAGTATGAGTTTCGTTCTTCCAGAAATGCTTCTGACTCTTTCCGCACTCTCTTCGCTAGTCTCTCCACAGCAATGTTGTCATCATGATCATCATCAACTGTCTTCAAAATCTCACCACCCCTACTGCGGAACATCACAATACTCGCTACACCAGGAGAATACAGCATTAGAAGTTCGTCTCTAAAATATTCTTGCAACTTGTGCATCAAGTTGCGACGTGAAAGTTCATTTCCCTCATTAATTATATATGCATCGTAAAGGTCTATTGAGGTCCATATCCTTGAAACGTCCCTGGTAATTTCTTGTATCAAAAGGTCGAATGCCTTGTCAGTGTCATGCATAGGATACATTGATGCTTTTGCTGCAGATTTAACAGAACGTTCATTCATGAATTTCTTCCTACAGTCATCTTGATATCTTGCGTCAGCAGCATGAAGATCACTAACAGCACCACTAGTGCGGATGAGAACCTCCTCGGCCCACTTGTCAGCCCTTTGATTACAGACCTGAATAACAAATTCTTTAAAAGTCAGCTTTCCCAGACCACGATCAGCCATTGTATACAGTCTCACTCCGCGCCATCTGTATGGGTTGTGAGAATTTGGTTGCATTAAGCATACTTCTCCACAAAAAAGCAATGTTCTAAGATGCTGAATTCTGTTTCGCCAGATCTTCGCCTTTTTGGTGCTTCTAATTCCTTTGTAGTTAACTTAAATGATTGTCCTTCCAGATGACGATTAATGTGGGACTTTGATGTATATGAAGACACATAACTGCGATGACAGTTTGTTGTCCGATTTGAATTATCATTCCACTGTTGTTGAAGAATATCACCGAGACCATCTCCTCGTATCTTACTGGATTCAATTATTTTCTGTATGCGTTGTTTACCAGCAGCAGTCAGTGGTGCTTCAGATGTTCCACAATTGTAGAAACATTCAGCCATTTTGTCAAGTTGCGGTTCCACAAATAAAGAAAAAAATTTAGTTTTGCAAATGGAAACGTTTTAGAATATGATTTGATATATAATATGATTTTGTGCTTATTCAAAGCTGTGACATATTCAAATTCAAATTTCTTGCATTTGGGTCCAAAGTTTAACTTCCTAAAAACATTCAAAATAGATTTTATAAATATAGATATCATATATCATCTGATCAATATTTCTTATTTTATTCTAAACAAACAAACAAAATATAAAATTTCATAAAAATAAGTGAGTATAATTATGATAACCAGTTATTATCTGCTCATCAGAGCATGAAAATTGGGCCTTGTAGCATGATCTTACCAAGCTTTACCTTTTGAAATGACAGTTTAGCCAGAGTATTGTCAATAAAAGAAAAATTACAAAATACGGCAGCAATGTAGGCGGCCATCTTGAATGTCTCAAAACCCTCAAGGATGCTAGAGTGGCATCATTCAGATTTGAATTCAGCACCATCAAAATAGGGGAAATCAGTCAAAAAACATTAGGCAGACCACAAAACAAGGTCATGCAAAATATCTTAGTTTGGCATCTGGACTAATTCGCCCACGTGGCTGCATACTCAGTCCTGTATCTTTCCAGCGTCAATTTCCCTAAATCCGCCCCCCTCCATTCACTGGTACATCTGCGAAGACTCATCCCTTCGGAATAAAGTAGAGTGCCAGGAATCTGTGGTTTTACCAGTCACGTAGTTCTTTTCTTTTGCCACTCATTTTCTGTTTCCACCAAATGCAATTCTCCTATACACCTGACTTATTAATTTGTGTTCATAAGTCATTTTCAACAGTGTTTACAATCGAGGAATCTTGGCGCCATCACCTTGGTTAACAAGTAATCGTAAGCATTTTTCATGTCAGACGGAGTTTTCTTGCTGTGGATCATTTGCTTAGAGTATGCTTTATTGCCGTGCCCAAACCACTGCAATCAAATTGGTGCCCGGAAGTGAAATCCCGGTACCTCAGTTATCTTTTCATCTTAATTTTGTGTTCCAGCAGCACCCCATTTACTTGTCTTAATTATTCCCCAGCTTCTGATTATGTTATTGTAAATATATGTGATTTTAGTTATCCTGAGAGTTTACCTCAGGGGTGTCAAACTCATGGCCCGTGGGCCAAATGTGGCCCGCGGGATGGTCTTAAGTGGCCCACGAGGTGCCAAGAGATTTTTCAACTCGAGCTACTATAACTGTTAGAACTGAGGAAAATTTAAATATAGTTACTAAACTGTTAAAACGAGACATAATACGTTTTACCTTTCATTCATATGACAATAATTTATTAATTTATTTTTCATATTATAATTGCTGGTAATAAGGCTCCTTTATTGCAAATCTTAATAAATGAGTCATAAGGAATCCGTCCGAAGCTGAAGACCCAGTCAGTGCTGGTATCTGAACGCATGAGCCGCGGCGCCGCCCAAACGTTTTCAACCGTACTATAGAGACAAGAAAGGGGTGGGGGGAGGCCTGTACAGCTGTTAAATCTCGCCACTTCTCCGCTGAATTGTGAGTTATATCTTCTTAATTTTAATCTCTCAATTATCCATACCTGTGACTAAATGCATGTAGAATTGACATACTGTATTGTATTATTCGGTAAGACCAATTTTACATGTGTAAATTCAGATGAACCCAAATAATGTATTCTTGGTAAACCAGGATGACCAGCAAAATAAGCTGTAATCTTCAGTCTTGCCAATAAGTAATTACCAAATGTTAGGAACAATCGTTTGCCGATTGTTCCCTTGGTGGGTTGTGGCCTCCTTACCTTCAAGTTTTTCTTTGTGTGGGCAAGTTGATGTCTGTCGCGTTGTCTCTGACAGAGTCAGTCAGGTTCGTAGCAGCGGCGAGTCAGCTGAAGTAGCAGCAGCAGGTATCCGTAACTGAGAGTCAAGTCCCGGCAGCAGAGCAGTGGAGAGTATTTGAGGACGAGATGGGTGCCGTGTCGGCTCTGTCATGGTCGTCGTCATAGGAGGAGGACGTCAGGAGAGCAGCGGAGAGTTTTTTTTGCCGTGATGGTTGTTGTCTCGACTCTGTCATGGGCGCCTGGAGTTGGAGGACTGTTCTTGAGGGCTAGATGATTGTCGTGTCGGCTCCGTCTTTGTTGTCCTGCAGTGTTCCTGTGTTGCAGCTTCGTCTGTGGATGCATATGTAGCTCCGGCTGTATGTATATTTTTCAGGTGATTGCCTTGGTACTTCTGCTGAATCACGTTTACCCCGGGTGTTTGGGTGTCCTGCACAATGTGTTGCAGTATTAAGGCTTTCACTGTTATTTTTCTGTTTATGTATATTTTTGCACCCGGGAGGGTAATGTTATTGTTATCATGAATTTATCTTGATGTTTACCCTGCTGTGTTGATTTTTTGTTCATGCTTGATGTATTTATTATAAGTGTTGTAATGGTCTGTTGTGTTGTATTACCTGTTATTGCTGTCACTATTGTTTAATGTTTATTTTTGGACGCATTATTTTTACTGATTTCAATTTATGTAATTCTTGTTCCCCCATTTGTCAGGAGGTTTTGTTATTGTACTGACTCTTGTAATGCTCTTCCTGAAACTACTGTTACATTGTTTACTTTGATTTTTATTACTGACTCACATTTTGGTTTATGTTAAATTGAACCTGACTCACTGTATATTGTGTATATAATATTTTGTAAATAAATTACTATTAGGGTAATTTTTGGGGCTTTGTTCTGCACCTCCCTCCTTTGTTTGTCACCTCTCGTCAGTCATTACAGCCCAATTGCTTGTTTTTTTTTTTTTTTTTTAGAACCTGTTGATCTCGAGAGGCGAGACCATAATACCAAATCTTTGATGGCCCTCGAGACCATAATCAAGTGCATAAATGGCCCTCGAAAGGATCTGAGTTTGACACCCCTGGTTTACCTCAAATGTCCTTTCTAGTAAGGCTCTCAGCTCATTGCCTTTTCTTCTTATGTTTTACTGGACCATGCATCTTTAGTCAAATCAGTGTCATCCCTTGTGGTAAGTTCCTTCTCCCTTGTTTAGAACACAAATATATATATGTACATGTATATATGTATATATATGTAATATGTATATATGTATATATATGTTAGCTTTATCAATCTCTAGACATTTCATATTATTGTGGAATATTCTGCTCTCTCTCTCTCTCTCTCTCTCTCTCTCTCTCTCTCTCTCTGTATATATACAGTAATATATATATATATATATATATATATATATATATATATATATATATATATATATATTCTGCTCTCTCTCTCTCTCTCTCTCTCTCTCTCTCTCTCTCTCTCTCTCTCTCTCTCTCTCTCTGTATATATATATATATATATATATATATATATATATATAGATAAATAGTATGAAGAGTGAATGCATCTTTAACCATAGATATGTAAGAAATACAGCACAAATAAATGACTCAAACTGCGAAACCTTAGATAACTACATTGTAAAGCTACGTCCACACGATCGAGCTTTGTTCGACGAACTTTGTCCGATGTGATTTCAGAAGCGGAGAAACAGCTGGCGAAGTCAGCAGTTTGCCCGCTTCTGACGTCACACCGGACAAAGTTCGTCGAGCAAAGCTCGATCGTGTGGATGTAGCTTAAGAACTGAAAAGATCCATTTATAATCACCATATAAAACAAGATGTTTGTCAAGTATTACAAACTTATTGTGTTGGTATTATCTCCTAGCCTCTTGTTATTCCATGCTGAGAAGTAGATATTGATACTTGTGGTAGTAGGAATCAATATTGTTTGAAAATAAATCAGCATCAGAAGGGAGCTGAGTACAGGCTAGACTATTTCGACCCTTATGAAAAGGGGCGGAAAGGCTTCATTGCTTCCTGTTTTCAGTGACTTTATTTATTTCTCTATTCTCTATTGAAAGAACTTCAGTTACCAATATACTGTATATATATACATATTATATATATATATATATATATATATATATATATATATATATATATATATATATATATATATATATATATATATATGTAGCCTATGTATAATGTATATATACTATTATAATGTGAGATTATGTGTATGTTTTGATTTGATGTCTATGATTTTGAGATGTCTTTATTTCTTACAAATGACTCTTGTGTTCTGTATTTTGATATAATTTTTGGCTATTTCATGTGTTTTGAGGTGACTTTGTAATGTATAATCATTCATGTTTGTAACACACGGTGTTCATGGAAGTTAAAGCTTAAATGCTGTAGAGAGAGATATTTTTGAACCATTATCAGATCGCCACATCCTGTATTGCCACAGGTGTTTGGGGTGAAGGAGGAAAGGCAAGGGCCACTTTGCTTATCTTGATGAGTTGACAGGTCTTGGCCAGAATGCTGTATTATATGTTTATCATGTGTGTCTGTTCCATAGTTATTAACTTTGTCTCTGCCTATTATGTTTTCATAATCTGAGTAGAAAAGAATGAGGAAGTGAAAGAGATGAAGTTGACACGCTGACAGCCGAGCCAGTTTGGTCTCAAAATACTTTTTCTATTTACCCAGCTGCTTAACCTAGGACAGGAAATGTCAATTTTGAGATAAGGAGCTTGAAGCTCCAGTCCTGTATGTATACTGTACATGTATACCTGTATGTATAATGTATGTATACTTTATGTATCATGTATACTGAGAGGTGGAAAGAGAAATCTGTTATTCAAAGACTGAAGGGACTAGTTAGTAACCCTTTAGGACCTACCATATATATTCAGAGGGAAATCAGAGAGACCCAGGAGTTGCCTTGGGGAATTCAAAGATAGCAGTTGTCTCTCTCTCTCTCTCTCTCTCTCTCTCTCTCTCTTGGTACAGTATTCTGTCTAAAGGGTATATATATATATAAAGTTGGTTATCCTCCTTCCACAAAAGCATAAGTTTTGTCAAATTCACCCACAAAGTGTATACATTTTGTAAGAGTGATCTAAGGTGTTTATACTGTGCAACATTGTGAAAATGTGTTTTACTATTTTCTGTTGAAGAAGGTAGGACTCTTACTTGATATGTTTTGTACTGTTATTGTGATAGAGAATTATTATTTTGATAAGAGGTGGATAATATCTCTTATGGTGAGTTCTAATGTGTCTTGCTGCTAACTATATTTTATGAAGTGCAAATAATTGTGACTTTGCAGTGTTGTCTTTGGGGAGGTTTTAGAAAGACGTGAGTTTAGCCTTTTTTTTTTAAAGTGAAGGTAATCTTTTGAGAGATTGATATAATCTTTAAACATATTTTTGTCTTAGTGAAATTGCCGTTGGTATATTTCCATTTCTGCATATTTCATTCTTATGTCTGTGTTATCATATTGCCCTAATTTTATAATTACACAGTGTTTTCCAAAGTTTGTGTTGGTAATTACTTAGCATTTTGTTAGTGCATACTTATTATTGAGATTTCAGGGAATACCTGTATTGACTCCCAATTATTAATGTTTTAGTGAACACATGGGCTAATTGTAGATGTTCAGACTTATATTTAAAACTTGAGCGAAAGTTAATGGTATGAATTTTGCTTAATTAACCCTTAAACGCCGAGCTTCTATTTACAAAAACGTCTCCTGTATGCCGGTGGCGTTCGGTGAGTTAGCGCCAAAGCGGAAAAAAAGTTTTTTTCAAAAAATCACAGCACGCTTAGTTTTTAAGATTAAGAGTTCATTTTTGGCTCCTTTTTTTGTCATTGCCTGAAGTTTAGTATGCAACCATCAGAAATTAAAAAATATCATTATCATATATAAATATTGGAATATATGACAGCGAAAAAAAAACTCTTATATAATTGTATACAAATCGCGCTGTAAGCACAACGGTTAAAGCTAATGAGTTAATTTTTTTAGTTGTATTGTACACTACATTGCGATGATTTTGGTATATAACAAATTGTAAAACGATCAAAGCAACACAGAGAAAATATTATCACAAAATGATGCATGAATTCGTAATGCGCGGACGTAAAAAAATGTTTTTTTAAAAAATTCACCATAAATCGAAATATTGTGCTAGAGACTTCCCGTTTGTTGAAAAATGAAGCTAATTGATTGAATATTACTAGACTGTAAGTGTTTTAGCTTACAATTGCAGTTTTCGACCATTTCGGTCGAGTTAAAGTTGACCGAAAGTCGAATTTTTTCTATTTATCGTGATTTATATGAAAATATTTCAAAACTGATAAAAGCTACAACCATGAGTTATTTTCTGTTGTATTGTACATGAAATTGCACACATTTTCATATATAAAAATTAATGTAACGACTAATATAAAACGGTGCAAATATTACGACAACGAGACGAAAGAATTTCTGAGATGTTTGGCCGAGTTACCGCGCAGACGTAAGGAAAATGTTTTTTTCAAAAATTCACCATAAATCGAAATATTGTGCTAGAGACTTCCAATTTATTGCAAAATGAATGAAAACGATTGAATATTACTAGAATGTAAGAGTTTTAGCTTACAATTGCGTATTTTGACCATTTCGGTCGAGTTATAGTTGACCGAAGGTTGAAATTTTGGCAGTTATCGTGATTTATGTGAAAATATTTCAAAACTGATAAAAGCTACAACCATGAGCTATCTTCTGTTGTATTCTACATGAAATTGCGCACATTTTAATATATAAAAGATTATGTAACGACTAATGTAAAACGATGCAAACATTACGACAACATGACGAAAGAATTTCTGAGATGTTCGGCCGAGTTACCGCGCGCAGACGTAAGGAAAAAGTTTTTTTTTCAGAAATTCACCATAAATCGAAATATTGTGCTAGAGACTTCCAGTTTGTTGCAAAATGAAGATACATGATTGAATATTACTAGACTGTAAGTGTTTTAGCTTATAATTGCGTTTTTTGACCATTTCGGTCGAGTTAAAGTTGACCGAAGCTTGAAATTTTGGCAGTTATCGTGATTTATATGAAAATATTTCAAAACTGATAAAAGCTACAACCATGAGTTATTTTCTGTTGTATTCTACATGAAATTGCGCACATTTCCATATATAAAGCTTTATGTAACGACTAATATAAAACAGTGCAAACATTACGACAACGTGACGAAAGAATTTCTGGCTCGGACGTAAGGAAAAAGTTTTTTTCAAAAATTCACCATAAATCGAAATATTGTGCTAGAGACTTCCAATTGGTTGCAAAATGAAGGTAAATGATTGAATATTACTAGAATATAAGAGTTTTAGCTTACAACTGCGTTTTTTGACCACTTCGGTCGAGTCAAAGTTGACCGAAGGTTGAAGTTTTGGCAGTTATCGTGATTTATATGAAAATATTTCAAAACTGATAAAAGCTACAACCATGAGTTATTTTTTGTTGTATTGTACATGAAATTGCGCACATGTTCATATATAAAACTTTATGTAACGGCTAATATAGAAGAGTGCAAAAATTACGACAAAATGACGAAAGAATTTCTGAAATTTTAGGCTGAGTTACCGCGCGGGTGTAAGAAAAAAGTGTTTTTTCAAAAATTCACCATAAATCGAAATATTGTGCTAGAGACTTCCAATTTGTTGCAAAATGAAGGTACATGATTGAATATTACTAGAATGTAAGAGTTTTAGCTTACAATTGCGTTTTTCGACCATTTTGGTCGAGTTAAAGTTGACAGAAGGTTGAAATTTTTTGTAGTCGACGTAAGGTATGTCCACTTGGCACCCAACAGACAATTTTAGTCGACGTATGATACGTCCAGTAGGTGTTTAAGGGTTAAACTGATTTCTTGATAAATTAAAGTTTTGCAAATTAATCTTGGTTAAGAAATACTTAATTCTTACACTGTTGTCAAGTAATAGTAAATCTTTTTGAGATTGTGAACTCTTCTATAACTTTTGAATTTTGAACTTAGAAATAAATTTGTCTGTTTAAAGTTTTAAAGCACAGTGTTTCATTTTGACCACCAGTGATTAGAGAAATTAATGAATGTGTACAACGTAAGTGATATATCTGTCTAGTTCTCCTTTATCAAAGTGAAATAGAACCAGGGAAACCGTTATAGTGTTTGATGAAGTGATGCCCATTTTCCACTAGTCTGTTTATAGCCTATTAGTTGTTACCTCACCCACAACTTGATAAAGTTACATTGATTTTTCAAGTGATAAGCAAGTTTTAAGGGATCACTGTTCCTTTAGATTATTCAGTCTTAATATTTTTGTTATGAGGTTTCAAGTGTCTGGCTGAAGTGAGGTAACTTTTGGTCTTATTAATTGTGTAATAACCAGGTACTTGATCACGTGACAATACATATATATAAATTTATGATAATACATATATATAAATTATATGTATATATATGTATATTTATACATTATATATATATATATATATATATATATATATATATATATATATATATATATATATATATATAAATTAAATTTGTATATATATATATACACTATATATATATATATATATATATATATATATATATATATATATATATATATATATATATATATATATATATATATATGAATGTCTTTAACTGTAATACAACAGTATAATATGAAGATAAAAAGGTCCATAAAACTCTATTTGAACGTGTGACCCTGCTCACTGGTAAAATATGGACAGATGATATGTTACAAGAGTAGCCTATACACACAAAGCATATGAAGGTGTGCAGCAAGTCTCTGTTGGTATGCAGGTGACCGTTTCTCAGGAAGGATGGAATTGCTTAATTTGCATCCCTCCTGGGAAGCGGTCACCTGCATACCAATGGAGAAATTGTCAGGTGTGTTGTGTGACCATGGAATCAACTTAAAGATTAAATGAAGAGTGTATAGGACAATAATGAGACCAGCTTTGTTGTATGGAGCTGAAATATGGCTGGTAAAGAGAGTGCAGGAGAAGAAATTGAATGCGGTAGAGATAAAATGCTTAGATGGATGTGTGGAGTGACAAAAATGGACAGAATCAAGAATGAAAGAATAAGAGGAACTACTAAAGTCGTAGTACTATCAAAGAAGGCCCAGGAAAGAAGACTGCAGTGGTATGGCCATATGATGAGAAGGCATATGTAGGGAGGATAGTGATGCAGATGGAAGTGCCTGTGCGAGAGCGAGAGGAACTAAGACCGAAGCGAAGGTGGATGGATGTGTAGTGGTACAGGAAAAGTTAGATAGGAAAAGCATAAAGAGAATAAAGAGAGAGACAGAGAGAGAAAGAATAAAGAGAATAGAGAGACAGAGTGAGAAAGAATAAAGAGAGATAATAAGAGAGAGAATAGAAAAGAGTCAGAGAGAGAGAGAGAGAGAGAGAGAGAGAGAGAGAGAGAGAGAGAGAGAGAGAGAGAGAACAACAATTAACCCTTGGTTGTTATGCATCGAGAGACTAGAACTGCTGAATACGCAAAACGCCTTGCACGAACTCAAAACAGTGAGCGAGTATATCGCGCCCAGGGCCATAAAACCTACCATAAAATCTGGAAACTGTGGCCTCGCAATTTAGCTGACTCAGGATCACTCAGCACCTCGTCAGAAGCAAACATTCCAGCCATATCTATAACCCCGCCTTCAATAGGAGGCGTTTTCATGGAAATTCCATGGAATTGGGGCTGGACAAAGTGATGTAATTCAACATCTCTCCAATCAAACACTCTAGGGAGGAGTCTTTTACACCTCCTCCTAAGATCATTTGCAATCAAATCCTCTAAGGAGAGATTTTAACAACACCCACCACCGTCCTTCCCAATCAACTGTTCGAGGGGAGGCCTTACAGATAAAATCTTCCAATGGGGAACTGAAAGGGAGGAGTTGGAAAGATAACCAGAAAACCCAGGGGTTCCAGAGAAGCCAGAAGCCAGAAGAACAGCATTCTAGTCCTAATCCACCACCCAGGGAAGACATAACTTCCCCTTGCTTTCGTGCTCCCAAACAGACTTAATTGAACTGTCTAGCAAGAGAGATTTCAAGATAGTAACTGTAACCATAAATTGTACTTAAGTTTGTAGTTAACTTTCATCATTAAAGTAAAGAAACTACTGTCTTGTCTCCATTACGCCTTTCTGAGAGATATCATTACCTTAATAAAATTCCCTTCGAAATAACAGACTCGTAAACGGCCGATGACGGGAGAGACGCTGTGGATGACTGTTTCGGCAACTTAGAAGAAATATGCAGGTAAGAAGGGAAATTAATATGTCGGGCACGACATAATTTGGTGGCAGCTAAAGTGGATACAGAAGCCGAGACGAAACAAGCAGACATTAACAGAAATATCAGAGCAATTACTTATGTTACAGTGAAACGAAAATCTACAAAACGAACTTAGATTTTACGATGGCAAGCAAAACTTATATGAAGAAATAAAATCCTGCAATACAGTGTCAAACAGAAGTGAACATAAACAGTATTGGTGCATCGAAGAAGCAAAACACATAGAACGATTAATGACAACAAAGTGAGGCAAAATATCGATAACAATAACAAGCAGCGAATGTGTTTAATAAACTATCGCTATGAGGGTAACAGAAACAACGCAGTGTGTGTTTCAACAAAGTTCTGAAGACGGTGACAAAAAAAAAACTTATCGACTATGAAAGAATTCAGCAATAACAACAACCTGTAAGTTATCTAGAAAATGAGATTTACTGTTCTCTCTCTTTAAATGTGTAAAGAAGTGAAGAATTTCAAAGTTATATAGAATGAAGACTATTTAACATCTCTTTATCAAATTGAAAATTAAGGAAACTCTCTCTAGTGAATTAATTTTTTTGTTTTGCTTAATTACCGTTTTTACTCTATGATAATTAATTGTTTAGTAAATAATTCAGATAGGGAAATACTTATTTTTTTCCACTCGGTTGGTGATAAATATTTTGAGTAATTATATGCAATTTTGTGTACTCATTGTGATGAATTTTTTTGATGATATGATGCCCAGTTTCACGTAAGATTTTGTTTTATGTGTAATTGAATGATTATTTCTGAAGGATTTATTTTACTTGTGCACTTGAACTCAGTTTAAGAATTTAATTTTTTTTTTATTGTTATAATTTGATAGTTTCTTTTATTTTATGGTACTGTGTGTATAGTATAAAAATTTTTTATATAGATACAAATGATGTACTCAACTTGAATAATGCAAAGAGTTTTTGACGAATTACTGAACACAGTTAGCCATTCACCATACAATTAAGACCGTCGACACTCAGACGTAGTCGAATTCCAAGACTAATTTCCCACTCAACTTTAGTGCAAGGAAGTACTAACAATAATAAGACAACTAACCAGAACCAAAATAGTGTTAATAATTCTAATAATACTAACAGTAATAATAATAGTAACAATACTAATAATACTCACACCTTCCAATATCGCAATATGAATCAAGCAGCTGTAATAACAACAGCCACAAGCTTCTGTGGACAGGTGGATGATTCAGATCCTGACAAAAGTCGACTCGAATCTTATACAGTAAATCATTGGCTCGTAGGTAGTCGCATGCAAGCCAGCAAGATAAAGGCAATAGTTGAATATCCAGCTCCTATAAATTTGAAAGCACTGAGACGATTTCTGGGAATGGTAGGTTACTATGGACCTTTCATTAAGGGTTTTGCTGCAATAGCCAAACCATTAACAGAATTAACAAAGAAGGATGTCAAATATGAATGGAATAAAGAGCAAGAGACAGCCTTCCAAACGCTAAAGAGTAAAATGACAAGGAATCCTGTATTAGTCTACCCAGATTTCTCCAAAGACTTCTATTTAGCCTGTGACGCCTCAAGTACAGGGCTAGGAGCTGTATTACTACAAAAGGACAAAACTAGATTGAGGGCAGTATATTATGCCAGTAGAGTCTTAAATGCAACAGAGAGAAATTATAGCACAATAGAAAGGGAATGTTTAGCATTATACTGGGGATTAAAGAAGTTTAGGCACATGCTTCTAGGGCATAAAGTCAATGTACTTACTGATCACAAACCCATTTGTGATTTGTTTAAGAAGAGAACTTTTACAAATAACATGAACTTCAATAGATGGTTCACTAGTGTGTTAGAATTTGCTCCAGAATTCAGATATATCCCAGGGAAATTTAATACACTAGCAGATTCATTATCCAGATCCCAAGAAGAAACAGAGAAATGCATTACCACTAATACCTTTTGTTTTAGCTGTCAAGTAGTAGACTTAACTTAGAGTTCAAATACAACAAGGAAATGATACAGAAATCAGACAGATAATAGGACAGTTAATGACAGATGAATCTTCAAAACCTGATTTTGTATTAATCAATGGGTTATTGTATAAAAGACCAACAGAGAAGAATGGTTATTCTCGTCTATACATTCCAAAAACACTAATCAGAGAAGTTTTAGAACTAACCCACTCATGTAAGTTAGCAGGACACCCAGGAAGTAAAAAGACAAGTAGAATCATAACCAAAAATTATTTTTGGCCACATTGTAGTGAAGATGCCAAGAACTTTGTACAAAATTGTGTAGTTTGTAAAAGAAATAAAGGTAACATAAACCCAAAGGCTCCACTTGAAAAATATCCATCGGAACTTAACCCATTCCAATGCGTGTCAATGGACTTTTTAGGTCCATTCCCTACCACTGTTAGAGGGAATAAAAAATACTAGTCTTTCTAGACTATCTAACAAGATATGTAGAGATTATACCAGCAAGAAATAGAGATGCAATTACAATAGCAGAAGCTCTTAAATCTAGAATTATCACGAGACATTCATGTCCACAAGTTCTTCTTTCTGATAACGCAGCTGAATTTACCAGTGAACTTTTAAGAAAATTATGTGAATTTTACGAGATAAATAAATGTCAAATAACAGCATACAAACCAAGTTCAAATGGAGCAGTAGAAAGAACAAATCGTAAAATAAAGGATATCCTGCAAACTTTAGTTAAACCTAATACAGAAGACTGGGATTTAGCTTTGGAAGACGTACAATTTACTATAAACAATACTGTAAATGAGACCATAGGAGAATCACCACGCTACTTAATATATGGGTATCAAAAGAGACTACCTAATACCTTACTAGATGATGTAACACCATCCCGACATACTGATAATTATGATGACTATATTGCATGGAAAACTGGACGTACTTATGAAACAATCAAACAAACGAGAACTAGACTTAATGCATACCACCAAATTCACGCAAGGTACTATGACAAAAATACGACTAAACCAGACATTATAGTAGGTGCTCAGGTATATGTTCAGATGATCATATTCCAGAAGGTCCTAATGTAAAGGTTTCTCCTAAATTTCATGGTCCTTATAGAGTATTAGAAGTGTTAAAACTAAATAAGTTTAGAATTATTAATGGGAATGATCTAAAAGAAAAGATAGTTCATTGGAATCATGTGAAGGTAATAAAAGCAGACTTTTGGTCCACTAAAAAGTTAGAAGTATTGAAGGAAAATAAGGAAGAACAAATAAACAAAAGATATGGGTTAAGAAAAAGATAAATTTATGTAAAATGTTGAACTGAAATATCATATGTAAAATGTATTTGTAGAAATTAAAATACCTCATGTATGTAGAATATCTGATAAGGCTTATTCTTACAAATACAAACATGCGGCTCATTGATAAGCATAATCCTACTTTTCGTGTCATCCGAAGTGGTCATCCGAAAGGGTGCATTACTAGAGAAAAAGGGATCTGTGAAATTAATAAAGGATTTAGGAATTTTAAGTATTGATGTTTCCTCAGTGCTTATCAATGAAATGACTTTGAAAGATGTTCAAAAAGAACTCAAATCCATAATACAGAAGACTGATAATAACAGTGCCTTACCATTGTTGAAAAGATTAGATAATGACATAGGAAATGTCTTAAATACAAGGTCCAAAAGATCCCTCTTACCTTTATAGGAACAGCACTAAATCAACTATTTGGAGTCGCAACTGAATCTAATGTAGAAAAAGAAAAGGCCCGAATTGATAAGCTGGAACAATGGGCAGCAACAAGAGGTACAGTGTTAAACAATGTGATAACTTTTCAAAACTTAAATGCCCAAGAGATAGAAAAGTTAAAGGTATTCATTCATAAAGTCAGTAAAAATGTAACAAAAGAACTAAATATGTTAAAAAATCAAATTTTTTTGAATAACTTTATAATGGAAGGTGAATTGACCCTGCAAGAACATAGAGACATGTTAAACGCAATCTTGTTAGCTTAATCATTCCTAAAGAATTAGAAGATATAATAAATAATTTTTTAGTAGAGGGGCATTATACCCCTATGGCAAGGGATGTTATAGCCTATTATAATTTGATAACCACCAAGGTGGTAAAAGATAAGATTATTTTAGTGTTGCCATTTAATCAAAAAGATGTAGATATACTGATGTCCATACATCCTTTCCCCATATTGATAAAGGAAAATGTAATCATTTCAAATGTCAACAACATCCATTTTGCATTAGAGGAACATGGATTAATGATGTCATTTATTACTGATGTTCAATTAAGAGATTGCATAATTTTAAAGGAAAGGGAATACATTTGCAACCTTGATAACCTTTACGAAACCACTAATGCCTATCCTTGTGTTCAAGAAATAATTGAAAACAAAACTCAAGAAAATGTATTATGAACCAATTTATCCAAACACAGTTTTGTTTCCATCTGAGTAGAACAGTCAGTTTTTGTGTTTTCACTAGATACTGTAACGGCCATAATCAACTGCCATAATCTAAGTACAGAGATTAATTTCAATAATGTTCATGCTTTTGATAAGACTTGCAAGTTAGTAGTACCAAACCAGTTGTACTATGAACCTCATGTTTTCACTGAACTGTATTACAAGAAAAATGTCCCATACATGAACTGTTCTAAGAATATCAGAGAGTTTCACTTGTCTCAGTTAGAATTAAAACAACTGAATAAGTTACCATTGGTAGATGAGTTTTTCTACTACAAAAAAAAAAAAAAGGGTTTCACCAATTTTGTTTCTGTTCAATTTGTTCATAATATTACTTGTAATTGTGGTATTTGCAATTTTAGTCAAAAGCGTAGTGATTTCAAATATTGAGAAGATTATAAAAGAAGTAAAAAGGGCCAAGGAAGAAGAATAATGTTCTTATAGACATGATTTATTGCCAATTTCTCTATATGTTATTGATTTTCATTATGTATTCACTATTGCAGTTAGCCATTTTACAACATGGGCAGTCATATAAATACTTTGTTTTATGTGTATATTTACAATTATCCATTTAAACTATATTTTTATTGTCACACTGAGGGCAGTGTGAGATAGCATGACCGAGTGATGTAATGGTACAGGAAAAGTTAGATAGGGAAAGCATAAAGAGAATAGAGAGAGAGACAGAGAGGGAAAGAATAAAGAGAGAGAATAGACAGACAATAGAAAAGAGAGACAGAGAGAGAAAGAATAAAGAGAGAGAATAGAGAGAGAGAACAACAATTAAGCCTTGGTTGTTATGCATCGAGAGACTAGAACTGCTGAATACGTAAACCGCCTTGCACGAACTCAAAACAGTGAGCGAGTATATCGCGCCCAGGGCCATAAAGCCGATTGTAAAATCTGGAAACTGTGGCCTCGCAATTTAGCTGACTCAGGATCACTCAGCACCTCATCAGAAGCAAACATTCCAGTCATATCTATAACCCCGCCCTCAATAGGAGGCGTTTTCATGGAAATTCCATAGAATTGGGGCTGGACAAAGTGATGTAATTCAACACCTCTCCAATCAAATATTCTAGGGAGGAGTCTTTTACACCTCCTCCTAAGATCATTTGCAATCAAATCCTCTAAGGAGAGATTTTAACACCACCCACCACCGTCCTTCCCAATCAACTGTTCGAGGGGAGGCCTTACAGATAAAATCTTCCAATGGGGAACTGAAGCCAGAAGCCAGAAGAACAGCATTCGAGTCCTAATCCACCACCCAGGGAAGACATAACTTTCCCTTGCTTTCGTGCTCCCAAACAGACTTAATTGAACTGTCTAGCAAGAGAGATTTCAAGATAGTAACTGTAACCGTAAATTGTACTCAAGTTTGTAGTTAACTTTCATCATTAAAGTAAAGAAACTACTGTCTCGTCTCCATTACGCCTTTCTGAGAGATATCATTACCTTAATAAAATTCCCTTCGAAATAACAGACTCGTAAACGGCCGATGACGGGAGAGACGCTGTGGATGACTGTTTCGGCAACTTAGAAGAAATATGCAGGTAAGAAGGGAAATAAATATGTCGGGCACGACAGACGTTGTTAAAGAAAATCTGAGAGACAAAGTTCATTACTGTGAATCCAACTCTCCCTTATGTATATTGGGTTATCAAAACTCATAAGGGAAATAATCCTGTTATCCCATTGTAAGTTCTGTGGGCTCTTGTACCTACCTATAAACGGTCGAAGTGGCTTGTTAACAAGTTGTCTCCGATGATTGCAAACACATCGGATGTGTCCGTGAAAAATAATGTGGATTTAATAGATAGGTTAAGAAGGTTTAATTTTAATTGTGATTTTAAGTTAATCAGTTTTGACGCCAGCTCATTGGTTACAAAAGTACCAGTAGATGAACTACTTGAATTTATGAGGGAAGAAATAGAAAAATACACATTTTCTTTGGACCGTCCTTCTATGATTAAGCTTACAGAGCTGTGTTAGAGGATGTAAATTTATTTGGAGAAAAGTATTATGAGCAAAAATTTGGCATGGCAATGGGCAATCCGTTATCTCCATTGCTTATTAACCTTTATAAGGAGCTTTTCGAAAGTAAGTACTTACAAGGATACTTCCTTGCAGGTAGCCTATTTACTTTCGAAAAACTCCATATAAAGGTATCCTGTGGGTTAGGTACGCTGATCATATATTTTGTGCTTGGCCTGTTGACAAAGATGAAGAGAGCCTCCTAACAACATTGAATGCCCTGGTACCTTCTACAAAATATACCTTAGAAACAGAAATAGAAAATAAATTGGCGTTTTTATATGTTTTAACCGTGAAGAATGATAGAAGGTTTAAATTTTCTGTGTACAGGAGATCTTCGAATGTAGATTCCTATATACATTTTCTTTTTCAAACCAGGGCGCTGCGAGTCGGGTGCTCTGACTTTCTCGAGGCTGAGCTTCGGAAGGACAGAGAAATTGCAACACGTCTTAGATACCCTTTGTGATTTTATTGACAGAGCTTTCTGTAAAGCAAGAAAAACTTTTATGAAGTTGGTCATTAGAATGATTTTAATGTCAAAAACCTTCTTGTTTTACCAGTTTATGGCTATCCCTGGGCTGTTGAGACCATTTAGTGTTAATGTCATTTTTAAGAACTATGTACTTAAGAACATGTTAATCAGAAATTTCCCTCTACAGAAGAATGGCTGCATACATGAGATCCCTTGCAATCAGTGTAATGAAAAGCACGTGGGACAGAGTGTCAAGGATCTCGAAACAAGATTAAAACAACATGAATATAATGTCAGAACAGGAACAGGAAATACTGCAAGCAGTTTATTTCAGCATATGAATGAACGCAACCACACTATCAGTTGGGAAGATGCTAAAGAGATCATGTTCTGTAAAGACATCACGAAAAGAAACATTGCTGAATCATGTATAATAAAAAAGAGGAAAAAAATGCATACATTTTTACATATATAGTATATATATACATGCACACACATACATACATACATACATACACACACACACACACATACAGTATATATATATATATATATATATATATATATATATATATATATATATATATATATATATATATATATATATATATATATATATATACTGAGTATATATATAAATATACGCATGCGCTCACACTTTCAAACTCACGCAGAGAGAGAGAGAGAGAGAGAGAGAGAGAGAGAGAGAGAGAGAGAGAGAGAGGGAGAGAATTTGCTTGTTCCAGGTTAAGAAAGTGGTTTTCTTTCTGGAACTTGTTCCTGATTAAGGATCTTACTTTCAAAGGACTTGGACGATTCTATTCAGAGGGCAAATGATACATCGCGAGCCTAATCTTCAGCACCTTAACATTTAGTGGCAGTATCCTGTTGTCTCAGAGAACGAAGTCACCTGTATGGTCACTGGGTCCTTCAATGTTACGCACACGAAGAGTTGACACTTCTTCAGAATTTGAAAGTATCTCTATTCCTCAAACTGCAGAACGAATGAAATTTCCTTTACAGAAATCTTGCGCGTAACGAAGAAGTAATTTTTTTTTTTTTACAATGGGTTACATAACGAATGCGTCTGACGAAAGTCCCGTTTATTGTCTTAAAGTGTGTTTAAAGATTTATAAAGATCTTGCCATTTGCATTTGATTATGTTTCGCTACTCTGAACCAGAAAATATTTAAGATATATGTTTTATCACTAGTTTATCAAACGTTTAGGAGATGTACAGTACAATAATACAATAGGAAAGGATGTTTTCTTTCCAAGAGCCGCGAACTTCAGTTATTGAAGATGACGCGCTATATTGCTGTCTTTAACTATCAGTCAGTTCTTGTGCGGGACTTTTCGTAATGTTCTCGACATTCGGAATACGATCTCCAAGCTTTGGCTACACTGCTGTGACAGAAAAGCATTCAGTACTGATACAAAATCAGAGGGAAGTTTCGGAAAGGAACAAATGATTCAAGGTCAAGTTCACCTGAGAGGTCTCAACAGGCAACAAACACACTCGCATGAAGAATGTGGACTCCAGCTATTCGTTCTTCTGTATCTAAAGGTGTGTGTGTGTGTGCGTGTGTGTGTGCGTATGCGAGGGACTGGCTCTGAGTGAACTTTATTAGGGCCAGTCAGCTCAGCAATGAGACAGTCGACGTCTTGAAGTGAAGCGAGACTAGCCAGCATCTGAGCCGGAGGGCGAGTAACGGTCAACGGACATCAGCGGAGAAAACTCCAGCACACTGTTTCAAGGTAATTCAAGCATTTTTTTATGCATTGAGATGATTTTAATCGAACGCGAAGCAGATTTTTGTTTTATTTTTTTACTTGAATGGGTGTCTTTAATATCTTCTTTCATAATGTCTAATTTGGATTTGACCGTTAGGGGCCTCTCT
Organism: Macrobrachium rosenbergii; assembly: GCF_040412425.1. Classification (NCBI taxonomy): domain Eukaryota; kingdom Metazoa; phylum Arthropoda; class Malacostraca; order Decapoda; family Palaemonidae; genus Macrobrachium; species Macrobrachium rosenbergii. The sequence goes on from NC_089781.1 coordinate 44,521,653, forward strand.
ACCAGGGAAAGCTCTGGCATTTCATGTAAGAGGTTGTGTGGCTGGCTAACTTTCTTAGGGCAAGTGTAGGCAATTGTCTCGCACCAGAAAGGTAGAAGAAACATGAAAAAAAATGAAATACTTTTATTGATTTTGTCTTCAGAGCGACAAAGGAATGAAACCGCTATAGTGGACGGCTTGTAATTATATTATATTCCATATAATTCAGGGGTAGGTGACTTCAGTGAAATCTGCTGTTACTTCATATCAGGAACTGCATACTGTCATTGTCTTGAACTAAGCAACAGACTTAAAGCAAGTGTATATTGACATAACAGTATAAACTATGATGTTTTATTATATGCAAGATGAACTACACAAAATTTTGTACACTAAATGGTCTGTGAACGCAACGAAACCCCAAATTATTTTGGTTATAGATAGAACATGAAAGAAAAATTCTGTAGTAATGAAGAAACCCAATTCAGAGCTGTGCATGTAAGATGTACTCAGTAAATGTTAGCAAAATCTTGGACAAAATGAGTGCAATTTGGCCGAATGAGAACCTTGCAGATGCTGGACTACAGTTATTTATTATTAAAACGTTTCACTTGGTAAAAAAAAAAACCTTTAAAATCCTTTGTGGGACCCAATTATTCCCAAAAGCCCGAAATTGTGGTAATTTACCCTGCTTGGCGACCTCTGTCATATGAATAAGGTTCATTTACATACTGGAAGTCAAAGTTTTCTACCCGCTGTTGCAAAAAAACATTTTAGTGACAGCATAATTATTATTAACCATGTTCGTAAGCACTGCTTTCAGCAGGAAAAAAGGTGTGCAATTCTCGTTACATTCGTCATTATCATCATATCAAACGTTAGTTTCATGTGATTGGTTCTTGTTGCACAGACCATTTTAGAACAAGTTGTTGGGTGTTTGTGAACGGCAAGCGCAGCGTCTTGGGTGCCCGACTGAGGAAAGGCCCAGCATAAACAAACAGCCAGTCGGGTGATCGAAGTGGCCGCAGTAATCCGCCATAACGATTCACAAGAAATTTATTGTGCTTAACTTTTCACGTTAAATGAAAAAGCTTTGTGGGTATGCCACGCATGGTCATTGCATTACAGCGCATAATGGTTTACGTTTTTTTTTTTTATAAAGTTTCATTTATTATTAATTTTTTTTTCTCTCTCTCTCTCTCTCTCTCTCTCTCTCGTTCTTTTCCCCTTTTCATTGTGTATTCTTGTTCTTCTCACTCATTATTTGTTCTTGTTTTTCTCCTTTCCTTATTTATTTTTGTTCTTTGCTCCTCCTGATCTATTATCGTTCCTTTCCACACCTATTCTTGCTTCCCTCCCCTTTCCTTTTTTACTTTTGCGCTCAGAAAAGCTTGCGAAAAGATTGTTTGATCTGGATTTTCCAGAGACTGCCTGCGTCAAAGGCAAGCGCCTCTTGTTCGTGGAAGTTATGTCATTCTCTTTTTTTCATGATGGAGCCATCTGGTGCCTCTCATTTAGTTTCTTCTTTCTTTTCCGAATTTTATTCTGCTTAACTTACAAGCTGCTTTTGGTCATTGTTAGTAAAAGAGTTCCATGATCAAAATGTTTCTTTTAATTTTTTGTCTCCACCGTGAAATTTAGGGCTGAAAAAGACCTCGTTTGCGATAGTATGAAGCAGTGGCGTAACTATCGTTAGTGGCGCCCGGAACGGACTCTGAAAGTGCCGCCCCATTCCCGTGCTAAAAAGTACTCAAGTGGTGAAAATTAAACGCGCATGTCACAGGTGGAGAAAGAAACCAGGGTTGCCGTTGTCAAAAATCGCATACTGTCCAACAGCAGAGTCGATAAATCGCTGTTCAGTGTTCCGATTAGAAGAACTATGCCTAGTCCATGGCCTGGCGATTGAGTGGTTACAGTGTGCTTGAAATGTTCCCTAAGTTACTCTGTTGGTTTTTATAGTAGATACCTGAATTATCAGAAAAATTAGGGTAGACTTTCTGAAACTTGGCAGCAAGTAAGAAATTTGGGCTCAGTTTCACTATACTGTATATATCGAGTGAAAATTTTGACCGGTAAATTCAGCGTAGCTGAAAGTGAAATGCCCATATCTCCCTTAAAATTTAACGTAGAAGAATCGTATATATACCACTCAAAATGTTCCCTTAAATGAGCTCTTTTCAAATATATATAGACATTTACCTTTCAGAATAATATTAGGTCATAAATCACAAAATGTTGCCAGAAATAGAGAAAATCTAACAATTTACCTTCCTAAGAAAAAATGGTCAGAATCATACAGTACTAAAGAATACATGGCTTATATATTAACAAAAATCAACAGAACAACACTGTACTAATAAAATGATAGGCTATTTATGACGTTCCATTCCATATACATAGGAGCTTACAGCAACTTTTGATAAAAACTATTTTCAAAATGCCACTTTATGGCCATTACTATCAAGGTGGATCTTTATTATTGTATTAACATTAATATTTGATGATTATTCACTTTGTAAAAGTTCTCTAGCAAATAAAATCTTAAGAAAGTATCTGGATTGTACAATTTACTTAAATAACTATTGACTTTACGAATTCTGGCTAAAGTAAGTCAATTTTATTAACCTTTTAGGTAACTTTAGTAATAGAGTTGAAAGGGTACCATGACAGGGCAGATCAAGAAAATTTAATAATTGAATTAAACTTATTCAAAGATCCATGATAATCATTTATTCCTTTTAAAATCTCAGTAGGGACACCAGAGAAAGTTTTAGGTATTTCAGTACATACATAAGTTATAGAACACACAGCGATTTTCTTCCTACATTGTAGTCTAAGGAGTCTAAAATGATCTTTGTTAAAAATGAGTTTACATTCTAGAATTTCTGAAGCAAGCACCTTACATGGAGCAAAAGCATTCAATATTGATTTACCATGCCAACAGTTGAAACCGTTTTACAAACCATCTAAGAAAGCAGATTTACCTGAGGTTTATACAGAATGAAATGTTCAACCTGTGAACCATGAACTATTGAATGCCATCTGCAGGAAAGATGTTGCCTGGATTTTGGGGAGACTGGACTTTAGTGAAACTAAATCAGATATCAGCACCCTATAAGATGAGCAGATAATGCCAACATGGAGTGCAGCTAATGCCGTCCTGAGTGATAATGAGCTACCTCTAAAACAAATTGCATTCCTCCCAGTACGTCCTCATCGCATCACACAATTTGATGTAGTATACACTGCCATGAAAAACCTTCAGGGAATTCTTATCTACCTAGACCAACCTGTATTACCAGTGACTTGTGATGAAAGAGTATTCCGAGTAACTCGAGAGATTCAACTGATACGACAAAAGGAGCTCAACGATATAGTATTCTGTTTAGGATCGTTTCACATGATACAAATTGTCCTAGGACGTCTTGGAAAATATTTAAAAGGTAGTGGTGCAGAGAATATGCTGATAGAGAGTGCCCTCTTTGGGGTCATAGATCACTAAAAGGTCTACAGCTGTTGAAAGAGTCCTTTGCAAGGTTACAGTGGGTGACATTTTTCCAAAAGGGTGACAAGATACAAAAGTATCAGGAACAATTGAACAATATTGCACATTTGAAATGTAGGATTTCACAAAAGCCAAGAGAAGAAAGTTTGACACAACTGAAGGAATTTGGGGCTAAGAGTGAGACATTCATCCATGACTTTGATGATTTTGTTTCAAAGAATTCTGAGAAAAGTGAAACTTTTAGATGCAGGAGCTAAATTATTCATCTTATGTCACATGTGGGAAATGATTCGCAGTGGTTGAGAAGGCAATTGGGTGCTCCAACTTCAGTCAAGTCAGAGCCTATTTCACTCTTTGCTGCCTTTGATTCAACTAACTACTTGCGATAATGCTCACTGCATCTCGAAGACATGTACAGATTACCAAATATTGCTCCAAAATTCACCAGGCATTCATGAAAAGAAAATTTATATTAAAGCGAACTCGAGACATTTCAAAACAGTTGGAGCTGATGTGGCCCCAGAGCAAACAATTAATAGTTTTTTTGATATGATATACAAACCATAGGTCCTTTACATTAGGAATTACTTATGGAGAAGCTGGACACGGCTGTTAAACTCTTGAACAAGGTGGTTAGGCAGTAACTACCATCAAGTAGGCGGGAATACCTGTCTGCCCAGATGTAAACATTCCAGTTTGCTTTCAGCCATCATGCATTGCAGACGTGTTTTCAAATCTTTTTACCTGACTGTCGTTAAGTTTTTTTTTTTTTTATCCCAGTGGGATCTTTCTGTACTTTTGTGCATATATTGCGTGTGTTTGATTTTTATTAATATACAAACCCATGATTTGTGATAACCTTGAGTAGGCTGTCGTTCCCCTGCGTCTGTGTCTTGGGTTTGATGGCCAAGGGCGTATTTTAGAGAGGCGTAACCGAGTGGTAATGCTTCTCTTCTAGTAAGCCCATTTATTAGATACTGAAGGTGTTTCCCTGTACATGTGGATATTTTGGATTGGGATGTAATAACTTCGCTCCCTTCTTGGGCTCATGCTCTCCGTGTACAAGGGCATTGCTACTTGTGCTGAGTGTTGTTCTTTGCCTCCTGCACTGTGGAGGAGTTGCAGGTGGGGGAGAGTTTGAGGGGTAGGTTGTGGGCATCGTCGGTAAGTTTCGCTTCCACGATGCCTTTGGTAGCCTCCCCTCCTTCCTTCTCTCTCCCTGTAGGTTCTTCTTCTATCTCTCCTTCGCCTTCTTCGCTCGCTCATCCAATTCTCAGTGGCCTCCACTTGCTTTGTAAGGCAGTTCCCCTAAGAGCGAGAGAGTCTCCCTCTATTAATCATCTTTGCTTTTTCTTTCAGGTTGACAGTGAGCATCGTAGGCTCAGCAGTAGTTGGCTGGATATCTCAGTTTAGATATCTTTGCCTGAAGGAGTCCCAATGTTCATACAGTGTTTTTTGTTTGGGATTGACCACACTACCTGGTTGGAATGGTGTAGGTCCACGTCGGGGTTGTTCCAACTCTGCCCCGTCGATGTGGATTGATCTCTGTCATTGCTGGCCTTCATGTATGCTGTGGCACTGCCTTTGGCATATCTGTGGTCCCGTCTGCTCCTACTGTGCTTCCCGTGTTATTGCTCCTGTTGACTCGGCAACAAGTCTCTGGGTGGCTCCTCCTGGTCTGCTGCTGCAGCTGCCCTAATCACTCCTGTCGCTGCTGGTGATGTTCCTGTGATGTTCCCGGCCATTGAGGTAGCTCCTGCTGCTTCTCCTGGTGGTCGTATCCTGGGCTGCTTCTGTTGTGATCTTGCCTAGCTGCCCTGGAGGTTATGTGTTTCGTGTCCACCATCCTGTAGAAGATGTCGGAGTGAAGGTGAAAGAAGTTGCCCTGTGGGAGGTAGCCACTGTCTTCTTCAGCTTATCTTTGATTTTGTCCTCTGCTGCCTCTTCCTTCCTCTCATGAGGTTCGAGGAGGTCCCTGGAAACCAGATAGGCCTCTGTCGACTGAAGGAGAGGAAGGCTGCTTCTTCCCCCTTGATGTCTTTTGAGTCTAGGGACTGCCTCCTTCTGAGGAAGCAGTGGGTCTCTCGTTGGCTCTTCCTGACCTTCGGGTTCAGGAGCTGATTTGCATGCCCTTGGGTTTTGTGTTTTGGGAGCTGCGGGCACGCAGACCTAGGTTTGCGGTCCCGTTGCCAGTCCTAGAGGTTTTGCCTCTAAGATGGGTGCTGCTTCAGGTGCTCATTTGTGAGCCACTCCGAGTGCTCAAGATTCTGTGTAATATTGAGTATCCCGATCTGGTTCTGGAGAGTACTCTCCCTGGCCCAGTTCAGGAGCAGCGCGAGAGAAAGGGCTGAGGCACCCAGGTGTCTCGACTCTTCCTGTCAGCACTACAAGTGCTCTTCAAGCGCTTACCAGTGTTTGGTCAGGTTCCCAACCTGGTGTCTTGCTCCCATCAGTTCGAACACCAGAAGAAGCAGGAAGAGGTTCCCTTTGGGAGTCCTGCGGGACTTCTAAGGGACTGCCTCTTTTCTGGGAGGCATTTTTTCTCTCATTGGCTCTTCCCACTCTTGGGTGGGAACTGATTTGCATTCTCCTCTGGGGTCTCGCATTTCGGGGGCCACGAGAGCGCAGCCTTGAGAGGCTAGAAGTCTGCATCTAAGACTGGTTCTGTGCCTGGCTCTTTTCGATTTCTTAGGAACTGAAAGCAGCCTCTCCCAATTTTTGGGAGTCTCATAGGTTGCTTGAATTCTATGAATCATGAGTGTCTCGTCAGCTCTCCTGACGAGAGGTACAGAATGAGAGAAAGTGCCTAGGTGTCTGGGTGCCAAGTGTCTTGGTGCCGAGATTACCAGGTGTCTCAATACTGCCTGCCAGCTGTTTCGGTTGCTTTGCCGGATTTCATCCTTATGTCTTGAACCTTAGGGTTCGAGCATGCGGAATAGCAGGCAAAGAACTCCCCTTTAAACCTTAGGAACTTACCTTTACTCAGTTTTGCCTTTCTCTTTCAGAGATTTGCCAGATACCATGGCAATCACGTTACATGCCAGGGCACTGCCATGTCCTTTGGACAATGGCCAAGACCCTTGGGTCTTCGTCATCTCAGCTTGACCTTAAGTTCAAGCCAGCCCTCCTCAACTCCCAAGAAGTCCCAGGCTTTGGAAGAAGATCACGGAAACACACAGCCCTCGTCTTCCCTTCTGGGAAAGTGCGCATAATTATGTCTCTTTCCACCCCCTTTTCCACTCGGAGGGAGGGCAGAAGGGAAGAGAGGAAGAAGTATTGACTGGACAAAAGTTCTCCTACTGCAGATACCTGGATGGGGTGATACTTGTTGAGTCTCTAGACCTGACAGCGACATTGCCGAGACCTGGGAATGGATTCCTTCAGGAGAAGCATCTATTTCCCTTGGGATCTCAGCAATTCTTTTCATCAAACTTCCATCCCAGGTCCTCTCCCGTGCTCCTGATTTGGGAAATGCCAGTTCAGATAGAGCTAATCGTCTTGGTATCCTATCATCTTGCAGAAGCTTCCCCATGGTGGAGAATGAAAGAGGTCTGCTTCCATTCCTCCATCCTTCTTTCCTCTTTGAAGTATGAGGAAAAAGTTAGGCTAATGCTTATTTGAAAGGAACCTTTGAATATGCTTGCATATTTCCCTCACGTCATGTGTCTACTCACAGATACACCGATCGAGGAATAGGCGCACACCTGTAAGAATTTGTCTTGAAGGTGTGTGGCCAAGACGGTAAGTACCTTCTCATCACCATCCTGAACTCAAGGCAGTCTTTGGCCTTCCGAGAATTTCAGGATGGGTTTTGCAACACTCAGTGGTTTCATTGAACAACACCACCTCAGTAGTGGCATGTGTCAACAAACAAGAGGGAATAGTTTTTTCCTCTTGTTTCATCTGCTGACATTTGCAGGTACTTGAGTGTTCTATAACACACTCAAAGTTCAATTAGCCAGATACATTCCCGTAGGGATGCATTGGTAGGCCTCGGGTTTGAGTGATCGGGATGGAGTGTGCTCTTCACTCTTCCTCACAAAGATTCACGAAGAGACTGCTCGACTGAGAGATCCCTACCATTTTTCTGTTTGCCTCCTGGCACAACAAAAGTCAGTAGTTTTCTCGCTCCTTCGTACCTGACCCATGGGCTATTATGGTGAGGCATGCTGTCTTTATGCGAAACATTGATGTCTACATTTTTCCCGCCATATTTGTCTGTTTTGCTAGGGGTTCAACAAACATTGCTCACCCTGAGTTACAGACAAATGCTGAAAGAATTTGCCTTTCACTTGACCTGAAAGCTCTGCTTCCGAGGCATTGAGAAGAGTTCTCCTTAACCCAACCTCCTGTGGAAACTACACAAGAAGCAGTTCTTCAGGCATTACATCCCTGTGTGTTCAGGACTGGGATACTTTCCAACTTCCTTGCAAGCATAGGCTTTCTTGCTGAGCGGCAACAGATATAGCTGGATATCTCTTGAAGTCCTCTGCAACACTGTTCCAGGGATTGGATCCGTCTTCTCTGGTTGGTGTTGTCGACAGAACTTCTTCTCAGGTCAGAGTTGCTCTTCAAGTCTGGACTTCCTCATCTTTTCTACTGAGGGTTGCTTCTCCTTGTTTCAGTTGTGAAGAGCGTAGGCCCTTGTGACCTAGTCTTCTATCTGAAGTAGCCTTTTTCTCCTCAGTCAAGATTTAGCTACTGATGAAAAGCTTCTTCGTCCTTGCTGTCCCAGGGAACTGATCTTTGGGTGGCATGTGACTCTCGTTTAGGGTTCCTGATCCTTGGGTGGCATGTGACTCTCGTTTAGGGTTCCTGTCCCGTGCTCTGCATGCACCCTCTTAGGACCATCTCTCATCTCCCTCCGGCCTTGGCGTAGAAGATGGAAGAACAGGTGAAGGGGATCAATACCTTGACTCCTTCTCAGATGTCGTAACAGACTCTGAATCCATCTGCATCTATTGTCAGGTTCGAGTCCTTCTTGTTCCCCTCCTCCTTGGACTTTGTATCGATGATCCAGATCAATCATTACTTTGTTCTATTAGGGAGCTGTGGTACTCTCTGAAAAGGCTCATCATTCCTAACCTGGATGCTGTCAAAGTTTTCTCTAGTACTATATCTCTCCCGAAGAATGTACTTGGCAGCTGGCGACGACGATACATGTACATCCACCCGAGAGCTCACGAAGTCAATGGCTTGGTCCATCTCTTGCATTGCAGAAGTTTCTGTTGGTCTGGAAGCAAGATGTGGTCTCATAGACCATACTCTGGTCTTCTACCTTCGGTCTTGCCCACAGGCCCTTGGAACCTTTTTTCCTTGGTCCTGTGGTGGCTGCTCAACAAGTTGTGTTTTCTTACCTGGCTCCTTCAAGAGGACAGGTAGCATCTCGCCTAAGGTGTTGGTTCTGGAAGTGAGAAGGATCCCGAGTGTGACTGGTCTCTCCTCCTCCTCCTTTCTTGTCCTCTTACTTCTCCTCCTTTGGGATGAGAATGGGACTGGAACCGACACTTGCTGGATCTGGTGTCTGATGTGGTAAGACTACACATCGAGCACCCGTTCTATTTTTCTTCTAGAATCATAGAAGCAATGCCACTCCTTCCTCTAGCAAGGGGAGGAAGGAGACTCTGGCAATAAGGAAAACCCTATTTCGGGTTTTCCTTACTACCTCCGACTCTTTGATTCTTCCTAGCCTATTTCGTATGAGTTACGTTTCCTCACTCGTGTGAAAAGGTCCAGATATCTGACATTTGATCTTGCAGTTCCTACAGTCTGATCAATATGTCAGAGGCACGGTACTCCTTCTTGCTCTTCCGACCAGGGGGGGTAACCCAGGTGTGCAGAACTCCAGTCAGTTCAAGAGACTCACTCAGATTCCTCCCTGCAACCAGTCTTCCTAATGTAAAGGACTGATGGTTTGTACATCATGTCGGAACAAATCACAATTCTTAAAAGTAAATTGTGTTTTACAAACCTGAGGTCCTTTACATTACATTTTTTATGCCTGACTCATACCACCCCTCATTCTGAACCTGGCCCGAAAGGCAATCAACTGAACGTGAAGATGCCCACTTGTATTGAATGCTTGATGTTCTTAAGGAATGAGGGCACTCTATGGAGGAATTACTTCCAATATGATTTTTGCTCTGCTTCATATCTGTTTGATGAGGATGGCCTCATGACTACAGCAACTAAGAGTTCCATAGTTCATGAGTTGGAGAAACAACTGAAAATTGAGGATCAAAATACACCATCTACCTCCATGAAGACAAGATTTATTATAGATGTAATGGCCAATGTTCGCAAAATGAAGACATCTAATATAAGAACACTTGGAGAATTTTGTGACAATACGTTAAATGCAACTCAGTGTATAACAAAGTGTGCTTCAAGAATATATTTAGTGTTTGATTCTTATGTTGAAAAGTCAACAAAGGATTCAGAGTGTCAGAAGAGGGCAAAGAAGCTTCTAATAGAACTACAAGACATTAATAAGGAAACATCCTTTCCAGTGGAGATGGAAATGTTTTGGCTATCAATTAGGAACAAGACAGAGCTGGAGTCCCTCCTTCATCGAATGGCTTGAGATCATCCATGGAAAGACAGAGTAGTTGTCAGCTGGATTGGTGTCTGAAGTTCCAGAGCTGAATTCTAATGTGGAAGAAGTGGACCTACGATGCATTATTCATGTGCTTCATGCAATTAAACAAGGATGCAACCAACTTGTCATCCTTTCACCTGATACTGATGTCTTAATTCAGTTCTTGTATCTCTGGAATTAGCTTCGTTATCAAGGGTGCAGTGAACTGTGGATCAAAATTGGATCAGGTATATCCCCATTCATGCACTGATTGCTCAGCTCGGGAGGGAACTATGCCAAGTACTGCCTGCTGTACATTCACTGACTGGCTGTGACTACACAAGCAAATTTGGGACTAAACTTGCTGCTCTAAAAGCACACCCAAAAATGTATTTAAAATAATTTGGAACCAAAAATAATTTTGAAAGTCAGGTTGTCATGGCAGAAGAGTATTTGGCAATGGTACTGAAGCGGACAACACTGTCACCTGAGAAGCCACTACATGTATCATCATTCCAAGAGGTCATGTTACAAGAACCTACCTCCTACTAGCTATGCAACAAAACAATGTATAAAGAGCACATTTTGCCAGATACATGATTTCTGTTTTATCTAAACCTCAATGGGAGCCCCCTGACTCCAACTCCATTATGGTTGTAAAGTAATTGATGATCTCGTGGTACCAACTGAGGGAAAGAACCCGATATCCGAGGAATTCACTGTGATGTGCAGTTGTGTAAAATGTGGAACATACTGCTGCTCGTGTCGCAGCAATTATGTTCCTTGCTGCACTTTTTGTAAATGTTGGAGTGGCTTCCTTGTAAATGATGTAAACTGTAACAATCCCTTGGCTATAGTATGGGATGAGGAATGTTATTAGAAGCACAATCACGAGAGACAAATACTGTCCTTCGTCCACTACAATTTGTCTAAATTTTACTCCTTTAAGACTGCAGGTTCAAACTTATCAGAAGATTTAGCCATAAAGATGAGTAAAAATTAGAAATTAAAATCAAATAAGTAATATACTTGTATTTAAATTAGATATTATATACTTGTTTTTAAATTATCCTTTGACATTACAGAATGTAAACTCAGTTTTAACAGCAAGATCATTTTAGACTTCTTACAAAGTAGGAAGAAAATCGCTGTACGCCCTGAACTTATGTATGTGCTGAAATACCTAAAAAAGTTCTCTGGTGTCCCTACTGAGACTTTAAATGGAATAATTTGGTTAAAATGATTATCATGGATCCTTGAATTAGTTTAATTCAATTATTAAATTTTCTTGATCTGTCCTGTCATGGTACCCTTTCAACTCTGTTACTAAAATTACTTCAAAGGTTAATAAAATTGACTTGCTTTAGCAAGAATTTGTAAAGTCAATAGTTATTTAAGTAAATTGTACAATCCAGATACTTTCTTAAGATTTTATTTGCTAGAGAACTTTTACAAAGTGAATAATCATCAAATATTAATGTTAATACAATGATAAAGATCCACCTTGATAGTAATGGCCATAAAGTGGCATTTTGAAAATAGTTTTTATCAAAAGTTGCTGTAAGCTCCTATGTATATGGAATGGAACGTCATAAATAGCCTATCATTTTATTAGTACAGTGTTGTTCTGTTGATTTTTGTTAATATATAAGCCATGTATTCTTTAGTACTGTATGATTCTGACCATTTTTTCTTAGGAAGGTAAATTGTTAGATTTTCTCTATTTCTGGCAACATTTTGTGATTTATGACCTAATATTATTCTGAAAGGTAAATGTCTATATATATTTGAAAAGAGTTCATTAAAAGGAACATTTTGAGTGGTATATGATCCTTCTGCGTTACATTTTAAGGGAGATATGGGCATTTTGCGTTCAGCTACGCTGAATTTACCGGTCAAAATTTTCACTCGATATATATAGTGAAATTGAAGCTAAATGTCTCACCAGCTGCCAGGTTTCAGAAAGTCTACCCTAATTTTTCTGATAATTCAGGTATCTACTATAATAACCAACATTTCATGCATACGGGAAGCCCCCAAGGCCATGCATTAGCTAGAAAACCCAGAATTATGCCAGACCAGACCTATTCAGAAAATGCCCGAGTCCCCCGGCGCTCACAGTGCCGGCTGGGCGGACTCTCCCCCCTTAGTTACGCCATAGATAAGAAGGCCAAATGATGAGACAACCACGCTATCTACCGTGGCAACAATTTCCAAGGACGGACATTGCTCAACTTTGTTTATCGGACCGTCTGAAGCACAACTCTGACGTTGTACTAAGTTATCAGATTTATATAATCAGGAACCTATTGGGGCTCATTTCGTACTGAGTGTCAGCTGAATATTTTCACACGCGGTTATGTAAAACCACCTCAAAATATATTTGTCGAAGCATTGCTCCTATTTTCTTTATACTGTATTTCTTCCATGCGCACAGTGGGCTAGAACACTAATATTTCGGACAAAATTGTTTTTTGCTTTCACGTCCAATCATTATTTTTCATTTTAATTTATAAACGTTTATAGTATTGTATTTACAAGATTATTTAATAAAATACGAGTGATATGTTTACCCATTTTTGTGTATTAGGTAAAATATAGTGTTAGAACTATATAACCATTATATTTGATACCTTTATTCAATGCAGAAAAGATGAGATTAAAAATATAAAAATAAGAGTATTTCTATCAAATGCTATGACTCTAAAGCTTTTTACAATATAATTCATTTTAATGAACATAAAGAATAACATTTTGGTTATACTATTATATTATAGTAATATGAAAATAGAAATAAAAGCATTTAATTCGTTTCAAACAATATAAAATAACAAGGAAATTTAACTTGCATTAACTACATGATACAAATCGAAGAGTATTTTGGACGATTAAATTTTTGCTTTTCTCAGGTAGTTCAGTTTCTGCAGGTCTGTCTACTCCTCTTAGTGAGCTTGTCAAGGGATCAGATGAACAAAGTAATCTTCTCATTAAATCTTCATTTGTCTTTATTCGTGATGTTTTCCTGGTGAAAGATTCCCTAAACTTCTTGAAGTCTTTATTCTTTGCTTCTTGTGCCTCCTCAGATAATATGCCAATTTGTAGATTGAAGTTGCGTAGCACTGAAGCACCGTGAATTAATAACCGATGCGAGCTTTGGGGCATGTAGTACCAGTTATATTTTTATACATAAAATTTGGCAGCGTCCAAGAAAACCTTTCAGATGTGTCTGCATCGATATGAAGGACAGCTGACAATGTTGATAAGATCACAAAGTTTATAAACAAAGGATTGATCAGGGACACTAATTTCAGAAGCAATTTCTGCATTCTTGAAAAACCTGCGAGCAGTATTTCCATCATTAGATCTGGTTTTGGCATATCAGTTATTTAACCTACTTCATCATGAAAGTTTTTTTGAATCAGTTCCTTTCTCTTATTTACTGACTCTTTTCTTCAGGAGTATGTGCTTGCCATTTCTGTATATCAGTTTTGTAAGATATATGAAGGCAACATTCCTTGCACCTAATCCATGCGTGAAGGGTAGATAAGCCGTGTTTCAATGCTTCTTGACGAGTTTTCACTTCTTCAATGTTATTTAGGATTTTAGGAGAGGCTCCGCATATAGGACAACTCTGCATCGAATTTGTAACTGTTGATAGTGCTGTTGCCACTTTTCCATCAGTCATGGTTAAACTTACATTGTGGTGAACTAATAGATCATCGGATATTTCAGTAGGTCGTAAGTTTGAAATACAATTCTCTATAAACTGTTCTTCATCAACTAATACTTGTCTAGTTTCTTTCGAAAACTTGAATCTAAGATGATGAAGGTTTTGTGTTTTTCCAGATGACAAACTTATTTTCAGGTTTCAATATAGTTACATTTAGCTCAAGAGGAACCATGTTTGTTATAAAAAGACTATTTTCTGCAGCAAGATTTCTTTCAACATCAGCTGAGAGGCTTTGCTTAACAATACTTTGTCCTGATGTTCCATCAGAACCAACTCTACACTCCAGGGATAACTTGTATACCTATCTATTTATCTATCTAACTATCCATATATATATATATATATATATATATATATATATATATATATATATATATATATATATATATATATATATACATACATATATATATATATATATATATATATATATATATATATATATATATATATATATATATATATATATATATATATATATATATATATATATATATATATGAAATTTTATCACACCATGATTTATATACAATCATAAATCTATAAATGTCGTTTAATATCTAATTCATGCTACTTCGGGAATATCCCTGATTGGGAATTATCACTGAAAGGGAATTTTTTAAGTGATAAATGGATCAGTACTGCCGGGTCTCGATCCCTCGACACAGCACCTTCCAACAACTCCAGTTGATGGTCAAACTACTGAGCCGCCAAGAGAGGTATAAGTTAATGCCGAATATGCCGTACTTATTTACCCATTGAGAGTGGGGAAATTGTTCCTAGTTTCAGCATTAACCCACCTCCACCACGATATGTCATTGCTACGTTTATAACATGCAGCTCTTATTATGAAATTTTTATCACACCATGATTTATATACAATCATGAGGCTACAAATGTCGTTTAATATCTAATTCATGCTACTTCGGGAATATCCCTGATGGGGAATCATCACCGAAAGGGAATTTTTTAAGTGATAAATGGATCAGTACCGCTAGATCTCAATTCCTCGACACAGTACCTTCCAACGACTCCAGTCGATGGTCAAACTGCTGAGCCACCAAGAGAGGTATAAGTTAATGCCAAATCTGCCGTACTTATTTACCCATCAAGAGCGTGGAAATTGTACTTTGCTTCGTCATTAACCCACCTTCACCACAATATGTCATAGCTACGTTTGGAACATGCAGCTGTTATTATGATATTTTTGTCACACTGTGATTTATTTACAATCATGAGGCTACAAATGTCGATTAATATCTAATTCACGCTACTTCAGGAATATCCCTGATGGGGAATTATCACCGAAGTGGAATTTTTTAGGTGATAAATGGATCAGTACCTCTGGGTCTCGATCCCTCGACAAAGTACCTTCCAACGACTCCAGTCAATGGTCAAACTGCTGAGCCACCAAGAGATGTATAAGTTAATGCCAAATCTGCTGTACTTATTTACCCATCGAGAGCGGGAAATGTGCTTAGCTTCGGCATTAACCTGCCTCCATCATGATAGCTCATAGGTACGTTTAGAACACGCAGCTGTTATTGTGAAATTTTTGTCACACCATGATTTATATACAATCATGAGGCTACAAATGTCATTTAAGATCTAATTCATGCTACTTTGGGAATATCCCCAATGGGGAATTATCACCGAAGGGAAATTTTTTAAGTGATAAATGGATTGGTACCACCGGGTCTCGACCCCTCGACACAGTACCTTCCAACAACTCCAGTCGATGGTCAAACCGCTGAGCTACCAAGAGAGGTATAAGATGATGCCGAATCTGCTGTTGGAAGATTGGGCAATTTCAACGAATTTCTTTCAAAATTAAATGCAATAGTGCACAGCATCAAATTTAAAGTTGAATGGGAAGCAAACAATAAAATTCCTTAATGTTTTAATAATTAGAGATACGACAGAATACAAATTTACCTTATACAGAAAACCAACATTTTCATTTTCATACATTCATTATTTTAGTTATCATGACATTTTTATCAAGAATTGCATAGCTAGCAATTCTTTCTTAAGATCCTTATGGATTTGCTCCCCGGATTCCCTGGAAAAGGAAATTGAACTAATCCGTAAGCAGCTGTCATCTTTAAAGTACTCTGACCATATAGTTGAGAAAGTGGCCCATTAAGCTAACATAATTTCTATCGTCCCCCTCAAAACAAGACTAGAGAGTCGCCCAACAATGAAATAAAAATCCCACACTTGGACAGGATTAAGACATTGATACAGACACTTGGAAACTCTAACCCCTCTGATTTTACTTATCCAAATACCTTAGCCAAATCCCTGATTAACATCTGACAAAAGCCAGTTCCCAAAGATACAGGGGTATACGAAATCCCTTGCCTAGACTGTGACTAATCTCACATTGGTTTTACTGGTAAATCACACGCCCCCGAGATTAATACAACATAAATGTTCAGGAAGGTATGGTCAACAGAACTCAGTTATTTTTAACCACATAAATAACCATAATCACAGAATAAATTGGAATTTGTCATGCATAATTTAAAGCAGCAGTTGTCAATTCAAAAGCTAGATGGTAGAATTAGGATTGATTAAAGAAAGAAATGTGATGAACCTCTCAAAAGGACCTTGAGACTTAGGTATTATAGATAAAAATCTTCCTCCAACCAGCAATTAAGAAGATTAAGAAGCTGTCAACTGGAATGATGTAACGCTGACCTCTAGAACTATTGGTATAAATACTGCTTTTCTGTAATTCTTTTCCATTCATTAACTGCATGTAGAGGGGAAACAGTTGGTCTCCAAAATTATAGCATTAACTTTTTACATTTTGGTATTTTTATGGGCTCCTTTTATTTGATGGAATTCTGTTTTAACAGAAAATATTGCACAATCATATATATATATATATATATATATATATATATATATATATATATATATATATATATATATATATATATATATACATATATGTATATATATATAATATATATTCTCACGTATTTTCATTTGTCCCTTATAGCCTGCTAGATTATCGGGAATCAAAACTAAGGAGAAATTCGCTTCTCAGTTAAATTCTAGGCTTAGTTTGGTGGCGGGAAGGAAGAAATTGCCCAGATTTGAACTCATATAGGCCTAAAAGTCTAAAAGGTCACCTGATATGGGGTAGAACAATTGCCCCCATCACATGATTTAGCCGTTAGTGAATAGGGGTGAAACCGGGTTGTAGGTAGGCTATGATCCTACTATGGGAGTCAGAGCCGATGAAACACTGGTTTTCGGCAATACCTTTTATCAAATTCGGATGAAAGCAAAAGTTGGCAAGAGTATATTTTATAACCCTACCTAACAGGTATTATTTAGTACCTGAGTTCAATAGTTCTGGTACTTATCAGAGTAAAAGTGTGTTTCCTATGCCAGAGCCATCAAAATCGCAGGTAAGGGTTTTGAACACAATAATGACGTTAACCTATGACGTCATGAGGCTCCACCCACAGTGAAGAGAAGTTTACATATGGGGAAAACGTCTCTTCACTGTGGTTCTGCCCACTTGCTGATGACATGTTCACTAATTAATATCAGTACTCATCCTAGGTTTCACCGATATCAATGATGGCGAGCATTCTCAATAATTTTATTATCTTTATTATTATTTTGTGAAGGTTTCATCGCAACTTCCACAGCAGTTGTTGGGACTACGTTGTTAGCTTTGTATTCTTCCATTTTCTTGATATTCATATTGTTTCTAAATTACAAATAATTCAATGTATGTAATTCATCCACATAACGAACCAGTCTATAGATCATTTGTTAGATCTACATCTATTCAGGGCGGGAATACAAAAAGACCATCCATTTTGTTTTACCTCATGTTTCGACACTATAGCCTTCTGATTGCAGCAAGTCAGGAGAGGTCACTGGAAGTAGAATTCAAATGGAAAGCAATGAGACCTCATTTCCCGCAAATGTTAGAAGTGTAAAGGTCAACGCCATTGTTTTATTTCATTTAATGTAACCCACTGCTATTTTTCTTTTTTTTTATTTATATCATACAGCACCCTAAACAATGGCCTACCTGCAAATAAAAGATAATGGTAGGAGTCAAGATTCTGAGGGCAAGCTATTAATTACCTACTTAATATCAATCAAATGTAACACGATTTATATTGATATGCATGGAAAGGGAATCAGTTTGGGTGAGGAAGATATTGTTGTAATCATTGTGTTTTAATGTTCTAGATATACAAATAAAACGTCTGACACTATACATAATTTATTTACAACTTGTTTTCATCGTCAATCTCGAGGAAGAGGTCGGGATTGTCTAACAACAGCTCATGCCCACGTTTCTGGGGTGGCCAAGTAACTATTGCCCACTATAGAAATAATTACGTATTCACGCTATTGTAAAAGCTTGTATACAACTGTAGCACAAATGCAGTCTTGCAACCACGGGGACAATTCCATATCTTGCTGGCCATTATCGAATTTGTTGAAGCCTAGACTGTAAGCATATCCATTCACCGCCTACCTGGTGGATGGCGGGCCTCATGACGTCATATTACGTTTACGTAACGAATTGTTTTAGGATCCTTGTCTGTGATTTTCTCGGTTCCGGCATCGGCGACTTCATTTTGCTCTATAAATATCAAAACTATCGAACTTTGTACTAAATAACGCTTGCAAAAAATTAGGTAGGGTTACAAAATATACACTTGCCAACTTTCACCTTTATCCGGTGCTTTGGTAAAAGTTGTTGCTGAAAAACCGTGTTTCATCGGATCTGAACCCCTTAGTAACTCCTAAGTCCTTAACTATAAGACCTATTTTTCCCTACAACCTTTTGCTGGCTGTGTGACTTCTTGCAGATGGCCGATGCCCTGGGATTGGGAGCAAAACAACAAGGAACGGCCAAGTCTTGGACACCACGGATTCTGTACACAACCACCGATGGGGTGAGTGGCATCTCTAAGTCTTCCTTTCCACTGGCGAAGATGAATCGACTCTGGAGGCTGAAAACCTGTATATGTTCAGAGCTCAAGCATCCACAGGTATCAGGTATGTCCTAGCATTTAGTCCACGCCAGTTATTTTTCTCTCCGTGAAAGTCTCTCTATTATTTTCCGGATTTCCAACATTTATTCTCCTAACCAAAGCCTCCTTTTGTTCAATCAAACCTACCAACAAAGCAGCCCATGATTTGCCCCCGTGACTTGTCCTAAGCTCTAATTAAATCCATTCATTGATCAAAATTAGATTATTCCCACCATAGTGTTAACTAAGGGCTAAGTAATTCTAAATGATCAATTTCCTCCATGGTGTATATTTAAGCTTCATGAGAGAGAAATTCCTTGATTTGGAATGCTAACTTGGATTTCTCTTTCAGGAATCCTGTCACTCTGCTCCCATGTTGTTGACCCAGCCTTGTGAATCAATTACACTTAGAAGAACTGCCATTTCTGATAATCCGGAGAGTCTGATGCGCAGTCCCTTTCCCATTGCGCACAAGGGCAGGCCCTTTGCAACTCATTCAACCAGCATCAATCCTCTTCCTATTTCAAAGACACACTATTCACGGTCTAATAGTGTTTCACATTTTATTGATTTGCCTGCTGGATCATCAGTTTTCAGATTGCTTCATTTGTAAATAAATTCATCTTAATGTAACTAGTGACTCATTTCCCATGGCGACCTTCCGAACCCTAATCTAGTTCTGATGATTAAGATAAGTCTCAACCCCTTCCCAACACAGAAACAAGCCAGCTACATCCAGGCATGTTGATCTACTGTCACTATTCAGGTATCACTTAGAGTGTCTTGGTGTAGATTCCCCAAAACTCAGCTCAGCCAAGTAATAGGAAGTTACTCAATAGGATGTTGCTCAGTTCTCTTTGATGTTTGTGTTAAATACTGTAAAGTGCTAGGCCAAGATCAGCAGTAATTTCAAAGAAGGATTAGGAAATAGATCGAGTCTACCACCACAACTTTAGTGTGTAGTATTAAACATGGTGTAGATATTGGATTGCATCTGAGATATGGTGTAGTAAAAACAGGCTTAGTTATTGTTACAAAAGTAAAGTGAAGGATAAAATATCTACATACATTCAAAAGACCA
Organism: Macrobrachium rosenbergii; assembly: GCF_040412425.1. Classification (NCBI taxonomy): domain Eukaryota; kingdom Metazoa; phylum Arthropoda; class Malacostraca; order Decapoda; family Palaemonidae; genus Macrobrachium; species Macrobrachium rosenbergii. Next base: position 44,541,546 of record NC_089781.1, read on the forward strand.
AGAGACACTGTTTGCTGTGTATGTTGAGATGAAAGTTAATGCCAATATGAGAAAAAACTGACACGTTTCAATGTGATGGAATCAACTTTGCATGCGGCAGTGTTGGAAATATCTAAGTTACTGGTGAAAATGTTGTAATGCAATTTGTGGCCAACAATATTTTGTCCACTAGTTTTGAGAAAGACTGGGTTGTTCACTATGTCCACTGCAGACAGTACAGACCACAAGCCAAAGCAATCACAGCAAGGTCATCCTTCCCCAGTACAAGCAAATCTCTGTTTCAGCATCCAATTTCAGATAACAAAGAACTACACACTTCAACATGAATATAGAAGGTGAGGAAAAAAAAAATTGTGATCTTCCTTAGTCTTACACCAACATCCCACCAGACATCTGCAGTAAGAGGAATCCAGCACCAAACACCACAGATGACATATCTGTGGTAAATTGGTATTTATCTCAATAACCTGTCTGAATGGTTGTTTTCTTTTCTGTTGTTTGTGCCATATTTGTTACTTTTGACATTCCCGTGTACCCTGCTCTGTTGACTTCTGTAATTCTGTTTTGGGATCTTAACTGAATAAAGCCTTGAATATGGTATGAGGTTTTTTTTATTACAATTTATTCAGCTAAGAAAACTTGCATATTCAGCTGCAGAATGGAATGCGCTCTTCGGCCAGAACGTCTCGACCTTCTGGTTGAGTGTTCAAGCAGTGGCTGTTCATCTTTTCATGATACAAAAATGCTAATGAAAGAACTAACAACACCTATCTTGGTATGCTTGCAAACGACGCATTATCGCCTAAGAACTTTGAGCTTATACCTGATTGCGCTACTTACTGATGCCACCATCGCAAAACTGAAAAAGGGTTTTATACAGCCTGCCAACGAAGTTGTTTCTCGACATTGTCTTGCCACTCATCGGCAGATGTCGGGAGAAACCATTGATGAGTATTTACGTTCTCTACATAAACTTAGCGTTGGCTGCAACTGCAAGGACTTTCCTCAGAAGTATATAGAGATGAAAGCATTTGTGACGCTTTTATTGCTTGGATTTCCTCTCAACATATTCAAATGAGATTGCTTTAAAATAAAATGCTTATGTTATCTGCTGCTGCTGATCAAGCTAGAGCACTGGAACTCTTCTTCAAGGACTCGCATCTTCATAGGCTTCCTTCCGATGAATGCATCCCTGCAGCTGCTGTTAATGACTGCTAAAATGTGATTATTATACCCCTATTAAAGAGAAACATGAGATTTCCGACGCCTCAGATGATGATTTAATTACGTTGGCTATACAAGAGAAATGTTTCTTTTGTGGAAACAAGCGTCGTCCTAGATATAAGTGCCCTGCAAAGAAAGCTACTTATCGAAAATGCAATAAACGTGAACTCTTTGCTAAGGTATGCTTGAGTAAATCAAAACCTATTTCTGCCATCTCTTCCTTCACTGCTGCTCTTGCTTTTGTTCCACCGACACTGAATAACTCCATCTCCTTATTTTCATATGTGGAATAGAGTAAATGCCCTTATTGACACTGCGAGTAGTTCAGAAATTTTCATTAGTGATAAAATTCTGAAAAATATAAAATTATAAATATAAATATAAAATTCCCTACTCAGGAACTATTTCACTGGCTTCTGAATTTGTTTAGCATATAACTGGCTCTTGCAATGCTGACATAGTAGTCAATGGACGTGAGTTTTCCCGTGGTAAATTTCTTGTGCTAGCTGGGCTTTGTGCTGATGCATTTCTTGGAACCCCTTTCCTTAACATGCATTCTAGTGTAACGGTGTCATATGGTGGCTCTCAGCCTGAACTAGAATTAGCTGCTTTAGCTAACACTGTCAATTATGCCCTCAAGAATATTCAGTAATTTTTGCCCTGATTGTCATCCAGTTGCTGTGAAATCAAGGAGATATAATACTTCGGATGTACAGTTCATAAGGACAGAAAATGATCATCTTGACGAAGGTGTAATAGAAAGTAGTACATTGACATGGTGCTCTCAAGTGGCTGTTTTTCACAACAGAAATTAGAGATGTATGGTTGTCCATTGTTTGGAGACCATTAATAAATGCACTAACCTGGACGTATGTCCTCTTCCTAATATAGATGACCTAGTCGATGAAATAGCTAAATATAAAGTCATTAGTTCCATGGATTTAAAGAGTGCCTATCATCTGGCCCCTTTACCGGAGGAAGAGTGACCTTATACAGCCTTTGGGGCAGATGGCAGCCTTTATCAATTTACCAGGTGTGTTTTGGTTTCACCAAGGGAGGGGTAGCTTTTCAAAGGATTATTGATGATATCGTCAGAACGAATGGTCTAAAGGGCGTTTTTATGCTTATCTTGATGATGTCGTTGTTTGTGGCAACACTCAAGAACACAACAAAAACCTTAGAAGGTTTATGGAGGCAGCTCGTTGTTATAACATGATACTGAATGAAGCTAAGTGTGTTCCTTCCTCTCACTCTATTTCTATACTTGGCTATGAAATAAGTTACAATGAGCTACAACCTGATCTCTCAAGTCTAGAGGCCCTGATGAACATGTCTGTTCCACAGACAAAGAAGTCACTGCAATGGATGACAGGCTTACATGCTTATTATTCTCGCTGGATTCCTCGTTTTTCTGAAAGGATTCGCCCTCTCATCAATACCATTCTTCCACCCTCTCCAGAGGCAGTCGGTGCTATCATTGACTTGAAGAATGCTAAATCATCGTCTTATAAAGCTGCTGTGGACGAAAATTTGCCCTTTACTGTTGAAACCGATGCATCTGACTTTGTTATTGGAGCTACTTTAAATCAAGATAGTCGTCCAGTGGCCTTTTTCTCGAGATCCCTCACTAGTGCCAAACGAAGACATTGAGTGTTGAAAAGGAGGCTTATGCAATGATCGAACCGGTAAGGAAATGGCACCATTATCTGACTGGAAAGCACTTCACACTGGTAACAGATCAAAAGTCTGTTTCTTTCATGTTTGACGGCAAGCATAAAGGGAAAATAAAAATGAAAAGATTCTGCGATGTCCAGCATTTGATGTCCAGCATTTCCCTGGTAGGTTGAATGCTGCAACTGATACTTTATCACGAAATTTGGCCTTGGCTATTAATACCCAGCAGTTTTATCAACTGCACGAGTCTCTCTGTCATCCAGGAATGACCAGGTCTATGCATTTCATCAGAGCTCGGAATTTTCCCTATTCTTTGGAGGACGTGAAAAGGGTAATATCGTCTTATCCAACCGGTAGCAAGTGCAAACCTTGTTTTTACTGTGCCCCACCGGCTCAACCAATACGAACCATGAAACCATTTGATCATTTAAACGATTTCAAGGGTCCACTTTCCCCATCGCATGCTGGCAAACGCTACTTATTGATAATCGGTGATGAATATAGCAGAGTTCCTTTCGCCTTTCCTTGCAATGAAGGATATGACTGCCACTACAATTATTTCTTGTCTAACTAGGCTATTCTCGATTTTTGGTCTGCCGAACTACGTGCTCTCCGATAGAGGAGCGTCTTTTATGTTCTCTGAACTAAAACCGTTTATCCTTAAACATGTCTTTGCAACAAGTCATTCCACGCCCTACCATCCAACTGGCAATTCCCAATGCAAGCGTTTTTAGAGACCGTGTGGAAATCCGTGATGCTTGTCTTGAAGTCTCGTGATTTGCTGCCAACGGCTTGGGAAATGGTCGTCGATGATGCGTTCCATTTGATTCGCACTCTGCTTTCCGCTGCTACTGCTGAGACCCCTCTTGAGAGAATGTTCATTTCTCAGCGAAAGGCATCTTCAGGAATGAGTCTGCCCACATGGCTGTGTGAATCGGCAACAGTTCTTCTGAGAAGACGTGTGCGTAGAAAGGAAGATCCTCTCGTTGAGGAAGTTGAACTTCTAGAATCCCTTATTAGATTTAAAGACGGACATGAAGATACTTTTGCTATCAGTGATTTAGCACGATACCCTCGTGATGTGCCGTCAACACAGCAGACCTGAGAGACACAGTTGCGGAAAGCACTGATGTCAATTTACCTGAAAATGAGGTTGAAACTATCAGTAATGGCGACCTCAAAATGGATATAGAATCATCTATCAGTGGTAATGCTACAGTTGTAAATAACGACGATAACCTGTCAGTTGTCCGTCGGCGATCACGTGGCATATGTCATCCTGTAGACCTTCTGACCTATCATTAATTTTACTGGGTTTTATGAAACTTATAATATAGCACTGCAATTATATTTTGTAAGATGATGCGCATAATATATATATGAATCAGGTAAATTTCTCGAAATATTAATTGCTCGAAAAATTATTTCTCGAACTATCAGTTGATCGAAAGATAGATTGCTCGAAAGCTGCTATTCATTCTTTAAACGATCACTCTAAATATTTAACCGTTAATCACATATTACAAATCATTTTAATGACATTCATTCTTTAAACGATCACTAATAAATATTGAACCGTTAAGCAACACTGCTAAATACCGTTATCTTAACCGTTAGTGACTTTTTTTTATTTAAATTTTCGTAGATTTATATTATTTTTTTTTACATCATTAATTCTGGGAACCTCGAAGCCTCAAGATGGATATAAGTTTTGTAGAGAGCGAAAAAGGGAAGAAGAAATTGTGTTCGGATGGGTACCTACCGTATCTATTAAGGACAAAGCAGTGAACAATAAGATATATTGAAAATATAAAAATTCCAAAAAACGAGAATGTTGTGCTCGTGTTACCACTGTTGATGGCAGTGTCACGAAACAAAGTGGGAATCACAACCATGCAGGTCGAGGCGCTGGTGGAACTGAAGCAATGGAGAAAGTGCAAGAACATGCGAAGAAGTCGAGACACACCACAGTACAGTACATTGTATTATGTGCCTCAATATACAGTAAGTAAGTGGTGCTGCTGCCGTGAAGCTCCCTTCAGTAGGAAATATGAAAAGAACCACACGCAATACACACTCAAGAAAAAATGTTGGACATGCTTTGCCTAATAGTTACCTCGATCTTGATATTATCTCTGAAGAGTTTACAAAACCCAGCAAAGGAGATTTATTCCTTATTTGTGACTCTGGTCCCAACAAATGTTCGTATATTAATTTTTGCAACTCAAAAGAATCTCGATATCTTAGTACATTCGGAGCACTGGTATGCTGATGGAACATTTAAAACTGTGCCCAATTCGATTTTTGCTCAACTCAATTGTATACAATACATGGTGTGAAATCAGGTAATATTATACCCCTTGTATACTGTATGCACTGTTTCCTAGCGGAACTGATGAAACCTATTGGAGGTTCCTGATGCCTTTACAGCTGGGAGCAGGAAAAATACCGTGATGCGCATAACGAATACAGGACATTGTATCAAAATATGACGAAACGGGAAGTGTAGAAGAACATTTACGAAATGTTGCACACAATATTTCATATTAATTCAGTAGCCAACATACAATGGCAATCCTACATTTTAACTTGATTTTTTCTTGCTGGAACTTTTAAACTTTTTATAAAATCATAAAGGCTAATAAAATTATGAATTTTAATTGCTGGTATTATTTATTGAACCAGTGAATTGTTTTTATTTACTTACAAAAATAAGTTGTTTTTTTATGCAATGAACCTTGTTCACCTTGGGTATTCTTTTTTGAAGGACTGGTTTTCGAGCAATCTTTCTTTTGAGAAACTGATAGTTCGAGTAATCATTTTCGAGCACTCGACTCGAGCAATTAGCTTTCGAGAAACTGATTTCGAGAAATTTACCGGATACCTATTTATATAAGTTCGTTTCATAAGGCATAACTACTAATAAAGCCGGGCTGAATGTGATAAATTGGTATTTATCTTAATAACCTGTCTGAACGTTGAACTACAGTGTATTTGTCGTTAGCTAATGGTTCTTCTCCTGTTTGTTGTTTGTGGGGTATTTGTTTACTTCTGACGTTCCCAGTGCACCTGCTCTGTGGATTTCTGTCATTTTTGTGTTGGGATCTTAGCTGAATAAAGCCTTGATATGCATTGAGGTTATTATTGCTAGATCCTAGTCCTTTCCAAAGAAACCTATTCAAATACGATTGATTAGAGAAAGTTTATGGTACCGCAGATGTAAATCATTCATATAATATTATACCTTGCACGTGGGCGAAGGACTAATGACACTAGTATGCCACCTCCACTTTCTGTTTGCCCTGGCACGAAGATAGGAATAGGAGCTCAGTTCCCCTTGCCTTGCATTTTTAGTGCACTGTTTCTTTTTCACAGAAGGGAACCAGTTAGAGTAAGGTTCTTGTTTTTCCAAAATACCCAGCAGAATGTAATTAATTATAAACTCTTAGAAGGTTTCAAGAAACTACTGAAATTATGTTTTCATTCATATTCCATAGCAACCTTAACCTTGAACTAGACGAGTCATTATTCTTAACTTCAAGTGGCATTTATAGCTAAGATGAATTTTTTATTTTTATTTGTACTAATGTGGGTCAAGGCTAGAATTGATGTCATGTATATACAGTAGCCTATATAGGACACTTACAGAAGGCACATATGCATGGCATAAAATACTTGCTACCATTTGTGGGCTATATGTAACCTAAGTAAGTGGCATGAATGAATGGTGACTACCACATCAATAAAAAAAAAAAAAATTAGAAATACTACTGTATTGTATGCTGCTGCCAATAACTTCTTCCTCCAAGTTATCCTGGTCGGTGTCTGCTCAGTAAGGGCCTGAAGGCATTTTTCCAGTTGCTTGATGGGACCCTGAGCCAAAATTTGAGGTAGCAGATCATCAGGGTATATTTCCCCTGACAACAGCTCGACCTCTTTCTCAGAACTGATCAGTGTGGGAACGGTACTGCTGGAGGGTGACCTGTAAGGTGAGCAGTAATACTTGGGGGTGGGGGCGGGCTGTTATTTAGAACTCATGTGGCAATGTATTCGTTACTGTTTATGTCCTTGATTCTTGGCTCCATTCCGTAAGAAAAGATAATACTCTGTGGGACCACACCTCAGGGACCACACCTCAACATGAAATTCCTGTTGGTGTATTCTGCCAGCATCATTAGCCTTACTGTCCACTGGTGTAGCAGTCGCTAAATATGAATGTTTTTAATACATTGAAACATTCTTAGGACAGAGTTTTTATTTGTAAGGAGTCAAATTTAGTATTCATAGTCAGTTCTGTTTCAAATCCTTTCAATCTACTCTTATAATGGTTAACAATATTAATATTGTTATTACCATTATTATTCAGGACATCAAGGGAAATACAGAAAGAAGAGATCAGTTATTATAAAAGAAAAAACCCATTTACAAATTAGTAAATGAACAGATAAAAATATAAATAAATTATCAATATACAAAGAGAAATATTGTAGGGTAGTAATGCATTGCATCTGTGCTTGAACTTTTGAAGTTCCAGTTGCAGCGCAACATCCTCTGGGAAGCTGTTCCACAGTCCAACGGTGTGGGGAATGAAGGACGTCAGGAACAGAAGTTAGACAGCGAGGCACATTTACTGCATATTGTGCTGCCTTTCGGCAAATCTGGTTGCCCTCGGCAGGAAAAGAAGATCAGGGATCAATTATGAATTTGAAAGATCTCTATTAAAATACAACTTATGAAAAATTGACGAACAAGACACCATCCATTGATGGTCCAAGTCACAACTGCTAACGTTAGGAAACAGAAATCTACCGCCACGAACTACATTATCTAAAAGAGAGAAATCTCTGGCAGAAGCAGACAATCCATCCAAACCGGAGAACAGTATTCCATTAAAGGAAGCACAAATGACCTAAAACAGACTGCATTCATTTTATCACTGTTATAAGTATATGAGGCCTTATGTACAGTACCTAAGTTCCGTGCGGCATTAAATGTTTCTCAGAAGTAAGATGTGAGTGAAAAGTTACACTTCTCCATCTTTGCAAAATATGACTGAATCTCTGCCATTGCATGAGCCTCCAAATAATCTTTTAAAGCTTCCTTCCCACTCATTTTTCAGATGATCTCTTAGACTTTTCAATCATCAACACAAACACATAGAAGATCCAATTTACTTATTGTAGGTTTTTACTTTCACTGTCAAAACTGGCACATTTTTTATGTGCCCAAGTACTAGAAAACGTAAACCCTGCCCTGGAGCTGCCCTTCATCACGCCCGCATGGCGCGAGTAGCAAACGCTCATCGCGTGATGGAAATGATAAGCAGATGGGAGCAGCCATAACCATTATGAAATCAAGCCACTGCATAGTTTCCAAACAATCATAAAGCACAGTTTGTTATGCGCTAGATATAACGGTGAAAAGTAGATACTTCCTCCGGCCGCGGACACTCACTACCTCCCTGGATTGTTAACAGGCTTGTGATCTTACAGTGACGCAATCACCGTTCAAATGCAACGTGTGCAAGTTCTTAGCGAAATTATCTTCAGCATAGTCAGCAAATGTTAGAAACATACCTCAGATTATGTGAATACCAATCACTATCTTCAGTGGGAAAAAGAACAACAAGACTTCCAAGAGAAAAAGAAAGAAATACAAATAGAAACAGATAATCCAATTCATGGGAGGAAAAACCAAGACCAAATGAGGAGAAACCGTTTTCCGCGTCTGAAGGGCGCCATACACACAGAGAGATGGACACAAAAAGAAAACCTGAGCGAAATCAGTTAAAACAAAATGCGTATCGAGTATAAAACAGCGCTTATAAGCACACAAACAAAAGGGCAGCATGCAGTCCTGAATGAATGCAAATTGCTTCGCAGTTACCAACAAGGATTAAGACAACTATGCTTCGAATGGTTCAGACTTTCCCATAATAAGCGGCTATGCCACGTTTTCTATCTCGCCGAAGCGGGCATTTAAGCATAATCCAGTGGGGTAGAGTTTCAGGATTAACCTTGAGGTCAGATACGCTATGGAAATAACAATGTTCTAGCGTATTGTTAACTGTTTTTATTTCCGTATTAATGGCTTCATATATATATATATATATATATATATATATATATATATATATATATATATATATATATATATATATATATATATATATATATATATATATATATATATATATATATATATATATATATATATATATATATATATATATATATATATATATATATATATATATATATATGACGTTAGAATAAGGCCATGTAAAAGAGAATGAAAGTAGGCCTTATCTACTTGTCTCGAAACCTTCCCTCTGTTGAATGTTCCTTTGTTCTGCTGTAATAATTGTATCAATATTCCGTGTCTGCATGTGCAGGCATATGCATATTTATTAAGAAATCAAAGTGCTTACTTTTGCATTCCTTATATTCCAGATATGGTGCAAGGTACAGCATATGATGTTTCTTGTATAAACAGGATAACCTTTTGGTGACAGTGTTTTGATTTCCTATTATGAAGAATGTTAGAAAATCCCCCTTTTATTGTGACCCAAGGCCACTTCTCTTGATTGGTCTTGCGCTGGGAAATGCCACCGCCTCTCAGAGCAAAGTCGCATCAACCGGTTTATCGGGTTTTCTCCAGGAAAGTGTGAGCTGGATTAAGGAAATGTGGCAGAGGAGCTCGTCTCCCCAAGTTTCAACCCAGTGTAGCTTGAGTTACCTTGGCTTGAGCATAATGAGTTAGGTTTTTACGTAATAATGCATTAATATGTAAAACTGTCACTGTATGCAATCCAGCGAAAGGAGGAGAGAAAACAGAGCAAAAAAAAAAAAAAAAACAAAGAAACAGATGAAATGAGAGCTTATTTATTATAGAAAACTCCCGAATGCGATTTAAAGAAGTATGAGTCTATCCAAGACTAAGAGGGACTCATTCAAGGTCGCACAACGGAAAACGCCCTTCAGAACACCAGGGAGGAATCATTATGAAAGATATATATATATATATATATATATATATATATATATATATATATATATATATATATATATATATATATATATATACAGTATATATATATATATATATATATATATATATATATATATATATATATTTAAAGATAAAATCGAAAGGGAAGCACTGGAAACACTGGAATGCTGCTTGGTGGATTTTTATCTTTATTTATTTCATCACGTTCCATAGTGTCCTTTATTAGCAGTCTATATAAGTAAAAGGACCTAGCATATATAAGGCCTCGCAGCACTCCATATGTTTATATATATATATATATATATATTTATCTTTATATATATATTCATCACGTTCCATATTTTCGTGATTCAGTTATACATATACATATATATATATATATATATATATATATATATATATATATATATATATATATATATATATATACATTGTTACGTCTATTGGCCAAGTGATTCTCATACTGGCATAACTAGCCTTGCTAATAGCCATAGAGATGTAAAGGGAAGAGAGCATGGGAAAAAATGGGTAAGGGTCGCCAAGTGATAATTTGCAGTTACTTTAATTACAACAATACCAGGTATAAAAACACAGGACATCACTTCTGTAGGAACAGAGAGATGTCTAATGAACAAACACACTGCCCTAATTACCATTTCGCACATCTAATTTAGGGCAAGAATTGGGAGGGAGTGTTATGTTAATTTTGTTTCTGAAAATGGGGAGCTTTTACTTTAATCCACTGGCTTCAAGGGGACACCTGAGACACACACACTATGTTTCACTGCACTTGAGAGTTGAAATGAATGGAGTAAGTTCGAGAGAAAAAGATAAAGATAACAGATACCAGGCAGATTTCCTTGTTTCCAAGATATACCTTTGCAAATTGCATATGCTTCTTAAAGCAGTGAGTAATGCTGTTCCTTCCTTCAGTGTGTGGTAGTATGTCTTAGTGGGTGATGGATGTCCGTCAGTAAAGAGGCAGTTAGGAGGAAGACTGCTTGGAGATGGAAGGACAGCTTATGACTCTGATGATTGTTCATTAGCAACTGATTGGTTTTGCCCTTTCTCCTGGTTTGAGAGAGGGATGTTTGTCTCCTGGATTTGCCCTCTGGCTAGCTTGCTGCCATAGCTGAGAAGCAGAGGACAATTCGGTCAGTATCAAAAAGACAAAGGACACGAAGGGGTGGCGAGATTGAAAACATGGGTGTTGTCTAACAATGAGCCCAGGTGTTATCCTTGGGCAATTAACACAGAGTCATTAACAAGGGACCCAGCTAGCTACAGAATGCCTTATATCCACCATTTTGTATTTCAGTTTCTTATCGGATCTTCACACGATACTTTTACAATATATTATATATTATATATATATATATATATAAATATATATATATACTGTATATATATATATATAAATATATATATATATATTATATATACATATATTATATACATATATATACACACATATATATAAAGATATATAAATATATACACACACACACACATATATATATATATATATATATATATATATATATATATATATATATATATATATATATATATAAATATATATATATATATATATATATATATATATATATATATATATATATATATATATATATATATATATATATATATATATATATATATATATTATATATATATATATATATATATATATATATATATATATATATATATATATATATATATATATATATATATATATATATATATATATATATATATATATATATATATATATATATATATATATATATATATATATATATATATATATATATATATATATATATATATATATATATATATATATATATATATATATATATATATATATATATATATATATATATATATATATATTAACTTTATCACATACACAATTGTTCTGTGCATTAGTAGAATTACTAAAGGACCTCATTCAAACTGGATGGTATCTCGGATACTTGATAATGTGGACTGTTTGTCCAAGAAAGCTTGTAACTTTTGAATAAAAACTCCATTAGATACCATCCAGTTTGAATGAGGTCCTTTTAGTAATATATATATATATATATATATATATATATATATATATATAAATATATATACCCCTAAGTACGGAATGCAATATCATAAAAGAATATGATAGCAGGAAAGTTTTAACAATTTTATATCTAGGAGCAACCACAACGGTAACGATTTGCTAAACAGAGTTACTCAATCTATAACATGAGATGATGCAACCATTATAGGCAGGCCAAGACAGAATATAAGAAATCCAAGGATAAGTGATAACGACTGCACAAGGAAAAACTACTCGTGATATAAATGATAGGCTATATATAGTAATGAAAATGAATCAGACAATCTTGAACCAGTCAACAAGATACGCACGTGGATACAGTAAAAACATAACATGATAACAATCAATATCAAATAAGACTTAATACGAACAAAAACAATAATGAGCATGTAACCATAATCAAATAACTGAAGTCCAGCGTCTGTCCTCCCATTCAAGGACTGTAGCCTATTGAAGTCAGCGAAGAATTAAATACTTTAAAAAGGACACAGGCTTAAAAAAAAAAAAAGAAAAGGAAAGGAAAACGACGCACCCGCTCCAGTTTTATCTGGTACTTATCCAGATGCTGCTCGGCCTTTCAGCAACTAACGGCTTCCAAGACACTCGTGAATTGTGTCGTCCTATGAGGCACTACCAAATTGCGATAAGCCTAACGCCCATGGTGCAGCGATGCAATAAAAATCGTACACAAAAATAAACATTAAGGAATAAAAAAATAATTTCATACACCAGATTTACACTTCGCTTCACCAATGTAAAGGTGTTATTTAGCCTCACTACTCAAAAAATCTGATATTCAATTCAAGGTATTCCATTGTCAGAATTCAAAATCTAAGTTAAGATCAATTTGCCAATTAATAAACTTATAATATGTGGGTATTGCATTGAACATGTCTACATACATTAAGAGTAACAAATTTTCAAAGCTCAAAGGAAAGTTCCAAGGTGTAACGGTATTTAAGAGACATTCAAAAATGTCTTGCTGGATTATAAAAGCACCGACTAGTACATTATGTTATCGACGGTGACTTGAGCCTGGGTTCTAGAACGGTCTACTTTCTCTGGGGAAGTTACTGTGATTAACAGATTTAGTAATTTATCACCCAGAAAGGAATTTTGTAAAAAGCAGTGTCTGTGACTTGAGAAAGGATAAGAGCAGAGAGATTAAACACCTGTGTTTGCAACTGGGACAAATTCCAAATGGAACGAGTTTCTCTGTCCGCCAGTGGAACAATTCCCAACAAAATACAGTGAACCAAGCCTGCAATTCTCACCCAGAAGTGGTGATCCCAGACAGTGATGGTAATTCAGCAAATTTGCAACAATTTCTTGGCTCATAAAAGAAGGGGAATAATCAGTAAAGGGAAGAAAGTGTCAAATATATTTTATCCTGTAGGTGGAAATAAGTAATCGCACTTTTTTTATGAAAGAAAAACAAAACCCACGCTACTCACACCCAGCAGTAAGGAAGCTCAATTTCTGACGATCTTACCAAGTGGATACGATGCGCAAGAGTCCTGCTTTCTTTATTAGTTATGTTATCCACTTCGAAAAATCAAACACTGATGTTTGGTGAAAATATCACCACCTTGGAAGCAGATAAAAATATCCACAAATTCTGATTCAAACAAAGACGTAGGACGTTTAGTATATCTTTCTTTTCCAAAATACTGCCAATGTGCTGTATCCATTAAAAGAGTAAGTGTTTCACTCATAAAAAGAACAAACCTGAAACAGCCTGTGAGTTTCACATCATACAATCTTATCTGAGTGTGCTGTTAATTCTTAAGCACTATAAATCTTTATCTTTAACCAGAGGAATTTTCTATAATCATCACGAGGTAAAAAATGGCAGTTTTCTTAGAAAAAAATACGATTAATTTTTCCAAGTAAATAAAGAAAAACAAAAGAGAATATGCAGAGAGGCTAACGGGATAAGTACTTTTGTGAGAATATCAAGGTATATATAAGTTTATGAAGAATTTTTGGTGTGAGACTTTGGTAACAGTGGTGGGATTTATGACTGCTGCAGGCGAAAGTTGCATTAATTACTGGTGTTTGCAGCAATATTCTTTCTTGATAATGATGTTGCAGCTCTACACCAGGCATGAAATTCAGCAAAGGCTTGAGTGAATTATAATGGTCATCCATCTATCCAATGTCACTCGGGGAACAAGATCCTGGGGAGCAGACCTCTATGTTGCCCTAGTGAAGCTGTTGCACTTAAGGAAAGCAGTACCGGAGTTAGTTCCAGTTCGGAATAGCAAACAGAATTTTTATGGCTCCTTTTATGCAGCTCGTCCTTGCATTATTTCCACATCTGTTGGACATAGCATGGCTTCCCATCAAAGATTACTGATGGTCCTTAAGACATCTGTCGAACTTGTTTTAACATCATTCAAGGGACAGCCATTGTTATTTAAAAGTGACCTTAGAAATCCCAATCCATCGTGCAGATCCAAAAAGCTAGGGCAAATTTTATTTGCTCTCAAATAAAATTTGAAAACATATATTGGTAAACAACTCTCGAAATTTTACGTAAACAAACAACCCGAAACGTAAAGAAATCTGTATTTATTTACCTTTATTTAATAATAACCTTTGCTGGAACTCATAGTTACGACTTAAAAAAAACAATTAATTTCTATTTTGTTCATTGGCTACCCTCAGCTAGATATCAAAATGTATTTCACTTTGCAAGTATTAATTAGGTAATTCCTTTAAAATTAAAGACCCACTACCAAGAAGCCTTCGGTCCAATGTGATCTATGAATGGCAGTACAGTATAGTGGATGTGATGCCACTTACTCCGGGAAAACTACCAGATCAGCTTGGATGAGATGGTTTGAACACCCCGGTAAGTTTTTTCGTACAGGAAATAATCTTTCAAGACCTAGTTACAGTGCAATTAGAGAACACAGCGAGGAGACTGGTCACTCACCATTTACATGTTGAAGATTTTTCTGTTTTAACCACTGCTCAGTTTGCTGCAGACCTCGGTATTTTAGAAGTACTGTTTTCATTCATGATGAAACCTTCGTTGGCTAGAAATGTGGTTGTAACCTCACTCTCGTGTTTCTAGTCTTTATTTTGCTGGTTTGCATAATGACTAGTGAATCTATTGTGCCTTTGTACCTTCTGTTTTTGTAATTTAAAATCTTTATTTTGGTTTATTTTATTCATTTTGATTAGCCATTGTTTAAACGTTTTTTAATTTTTGTAGTAATTCTGTTTCTGTATTATTATGAATTTTATTTTAAGAATCGTAATGTTATTATCATTTTTATTCGCCGGTTGATAACGAGTTAGAGTGTTACTCGAAACATGTCCTAATAAAGTTGTGAAAAATGCTGCGCCGGGTTTGGTCTTGGTGCCCTTACTGATATGTAGATGGCGCTTCCCTGCTGGTGTATCCATTGCTCTCTCTCTCTCTCTCTCTCTCTCTCTCTCTCTATCTCTCTATATATCTCTATATATATATATATATATATATATATATATATATATATATATATATATATATATATATGAAGTTTTATCACATCACCGTGATTCATATACAAGCATTAAGCTACAAACGTCCTTTAATATCAATTCGCTCTACCTCGGAAATAATATATTTTCATATATGTTACCGAAGGGTAATTTTTAGTTGATAATAAGTTCGCCGTCCCGTGGGGTTAATGCGTCCCTGTAGTCCTGAGTTCCTGTCCTTCGCTGGTTCGACCCCACGGGACGGCGTACTTATTATCAACTAAAAATTCCTTCGGTAACATATATGAAAATATATTATTTCCGAGGTACAGTGAATTGATATTAAAGGACGTTTGTAGCTTAATGCTTATATATATATATATATATATATATATATATATATATATATATATATATATATATATATATATATATATATATATATATATATATATAATCACAGTGTCACATACAGATTATATCTGCAGACGTACCTGGCCAGTTTCATCTTTATATCTAAAACGTCTTCAAGGGGACTGATACATAGCAGTAGAAATTGACGATACAAATACTAAAGTGACAGTACGAATAAACAAAAACACACAGATAGTTGGAAACCAAATATTCGCACCTGACAAGTGGACAAAACGAGGGAGGAGCAGTATTCCCATTAGTGTTTGAATCAGCGCTCTCTTCCAAATCTTTTTAGCTGTGTGGGAAGGTCCACACCTTTGATCCTGTCCCATATCAGCTACCTTCATTGATATCTATACATTTTACATATTTGAAATTTGTGGATCGAGTTTATACATTGCCAAAACTTTCCTTTATAAAACTGGACTTGATAATGTTTCTTTTCAATATATTATTACAATATGCTATCCTTTTTGCCCCTGCCGAATTGGTTGTGTGATTGTTTCCTCTAACACGAACAAAAATTCTACTGTTCACCTGTTCATATCTTCTACTTATTTTATACTGCTCTATTCTCCTTTCCAATGTTTTTCCTGTTTGACCAACATAAAACATGTCACAGGACTTACATGGGATTTGATATGCACCTCATTTATTATTGCCATGAGCGTTCTTGATAAGTGCTCGTCTCATAGTAGTATTGCTCTTAAACGCGACTTTAACCCCAAAGTTCTGAGGTAAATGGGGAGTATCTTTGAATTATTAAGGCGCGATTCCACCGAGGCAACACAGGCAACATGTAGCATGCGACTTGTCTGGCTTTCAACAAGTATATTATATATAGAATGCGGCTTTCAACCGTGAGACATGTTGCCTGCGACAAGGCAACACCGTTGTTGCTCGTAGCATGCTACATGCTATGTTGACTGCTGAATGCCACAAAACCTTTTTCACCAATTCAACAAAAATTAAGTCAGTTGTCAACACGATGTATTTATATTTATTTTATTCTTTC
This sequence comes from Macrobrachium rosenbergii, assembly GCF_040412425.1. Lineage (NCBI taxonomy): Eukaryota > Metazoa > Arthropoda > Malacostraca > Decapoda > Palaemonidae > Macrobrachium > Macrobrachium rosenbergii. Next base: position 44,558,459 of record NC_089781.1, read on the forward strand.
CCTCTCCGAGGCTCGATCCCGTGCCACGGGTGAATTTCAAAGTATTTCATTCCATGGGCCATGTCCTGAGATGACTGAAGTGTCCGAATTTAATTAAGGTAATGATGTGGACCTCCTGACCCTGACAACCCAACGAAGACGGCCCTACAGGACCTTGTTTGAATAATAATAATAATAATAATAATAATAATAATAATAATAATAATAATAATAATAATAATAATAATAATAATAATGAGATTATATGAATAAAGACCATAAATAACTGACTATACAAATTTATAACACCGCGAATGGAGAGATAGAGAGAGAGAGAGAAGGGGATGACCCATTGGCAACATCTGACTGATATTATTATTGGTTGCTCAACCTTGGGTTCAATTTCAGATGGATAGCCAGGCCTTGGCTGTCCACGTCCAGGAGGTATATCAGCAAGTCATAGGCAAACCATTTACTTCTCTTAATGAGAGAGGATCCAGATTTCTTTTGGGTTAGGCTTTTGTACTCACGGCGGAAAGCAGTACGTAAATTCTTAATCTTTTTTACCACTGCCACGTCACGGTTAAATTTCTCGGCTAATCCCCTTACTCTTGTACTCTGTCAAGCATATATCCCACAGAACAGCAAGTTTCCTTTACTATAAATAAATTCTACAGTTTTTTCTTGCGACCAATTCATCTTATTGCTTTCAACATTGAATCCTTCCTGTACCTGGTAGGAAGGCACCCAACACTAAGCAACAAGCTAAATCTTGTCATATGTTTCGGGTTATACAGCAACATGTTGCCGCCTGTCGCATGCCACACAGTCGCATGCTACATGTTGAACTGGTGGAAACACACTCGGCGTATGCGACAATGTGGCATGCCATACGTTGCCTACTGTTGAACTGGTGGAAACACACTCGGCGTATGCGACAATGTGGCATGCCATACGTTGCCTACTGTTGAACTGGTGGAAACACATTCGGCGTATGTGACAATGTGTCATGCCATACGTTGCCTACTGTTGAACTGGTGGAAACACACTCGGCGTATGCGGCAATGTGGCATGCCATACGTTGCCTACGGTTGAACTGGTGGAAACACACTCGCCGTATGCGACAATGTGGCATGCTACATGTTGCCTTCTGTTTAACTGGTGGAAACACACTCGGCGTATGAGATAATGTGGCATGCCACATGTTGCTGTCTGTTGAACTGGTGGAAACACACTCGGCGTATGTGACAATGTGGCATGTTACATGTTGCCTTCTGTTGAACTGGTGGAAACACACTCGGGGTATGCGACAATGTAGCATGCCACATGTTGCCAAAGTGTTGCTTTGGTGGAATCGTGCCTTTACTTTACCATATCAAGCAATTTAGGCAAAGACTTGGAAGATATGGACAGGCCTACCTGAAACTAGTAACGTCCTTTTTTCCACAGATCCTCATGGATAATATTGTATCAATCTTGCTATCCGTCAGTTGGTTTTATGCTTGTGAGTTCAACCCATACGGATTTCTTGACGATTTTTCATCGTTAGGGACACGTGAATAAAGCAGAATTCTGCTTATGCTTTTATATAAACAAAAGAATTCTATATGAAAACATTATGTATATATATACACACACACATATATATATATATATATTATATATATATACATATATATATATATATATATATATATATATATATATATATATATATATATATATATATATATATATATATATATATATATATATATATATATATATATATATATATATATATATATAGCTACGAATGTCCTGGGATACCTACATGATTCTGGGGGCAACAGATGAATGCAGGAAGTTCCTTTTATTTATTACACATCTGACTCAGTATTAGGACAATTCGTAGACAAAACAAGGAAATCTATGGCATAGGGCCTTCTTTATGTGAGGGAAATTACTTAAACTCAAGGGTTCTCTTAACTAATTATATTTGTACATAACAAACATAAATCAGAAGAATGACGAAATACTGGCAGGTAATAATAAGGGACCGCTAAAACAATGAATCCTACACAGAATAAATATTCTACTCCAATGATGTCTTCATAACAGGAACATCGCAGTAGGGATAGAAGGGGAACTGCACATGGATGGAGCCGAGAGGTTCCACAGTCGAGGCCTATCTGCAAATATATAGATGGTTACTTGCAATAATAATAATAAGCCGCTCAAAGGGAAACTGAGGAATGCACAGATGGCACCAAATAACTCAGTTCAACACTAATGCATAATTACATTAACACTGAATGCTCCAACACAAATTACTGAAGGTGATCGCTCCAACACAAATTACTAAAGGTGATCGCACAATGGAAAATAAAAGAAAAATCAGGCAAAGAAGCAACAGGAATCATGACTGGCTAAAAGAACCTTACTCCGGCACATTACCGTCAAGATGACGGGGTCCTTGTCGATGAGGAGCTGGTGATGAAGGAGGGAATTAAAATGCCACTACAAAGTATACTGGGTCGAACCCTGGTGTCGACACGTGGTTGATTCAAAAGGACAGCCAAGAGGAGGACATCTGTCCTCGGGTCGCGTCCTGAGCATTCTCTCGCGATTCTCATTGCAGTGTCTATTTATGACCTTCAGGGATTACTCTGGCATCTCTTCCAGATGGCGCAAAGGTCATGCTTTCTACAGTGTCAACTGAATGGCAGCAGGAACCCACGTGGAAGGTTCAGAGTGAGGGGGGTGGATGGTGGCCAACTTTCTCATTTTGGTTCCTCCCTTGCCTTGCTGACGCAGAGAAGGTCCGACAGTCAGCTAGAATTAGGCCTAAAAGCAGTCACTTTGAACAGAAAGAGAGGGTTAGGCTTAACCATTTTGGGGAATGAAAGAGAGAGTTTTTTTGAAGGGGTGAGTGGAACCCACAGTCTCAGTAATTAATGAGTGACATTAATTTTTATTTCTTTCTCAATTACTTTGCAAATATAAAAAAGGTGAGGTTGCAAGAAAAGCAGCCTCAGTCGTTGCACCTCCCCAACCAAGTTAGCATTCACACCCTAGATCGGATGAGGATGATTACCAGCGAGCAAACTCACTTAAATGCTTTACTTTACTTCTCTCTCATTTCCCTTTGGTGCCTTATAATTTGACTTAAACTTCTGCGTCGCAATTAATTTCAAGAGGTAAACAACACTGTGACGTTTATGTTAACGCAGAATAAATATTTGCTGCCAGAAATGACATATTTTTATCATTAAGTTCCTATTACGTTAAGGCGGCATTACAACAAAATGGTATAGTTAAAACAATGAATTAATACTTGGTAAATTCTAGAGATGCTTCATGCACTCTTAATAATAATCAATTACGAATTTTGCACACGTGCAGTTAATCTGCCTTGAAGAGGCATTACAGTAAGGTAAACATGGTCTTGGTTAGGTGTTTCCACGGTACTTGAGCAACAGCTCAGTGCCATTCGGGCACTATAAACACAAGGTCGCAAGTCTGAGACTCAAGATTTATTACAGAGATTCACAAAGAGAATAGATGACAGATTCAGGGTGATCAATGATTGTAAAATAAAGATGACGATTAAATATGCCAAAATTACATTCCTTAGCCTTTGGAAGACAGCTAGGATCACTTCTTAGCCCAAGACGGCCGCAAAGGTAGCCAGAGGGCGTGACTCCTCTGGAAGAATCATTTTCCAGCATCTACGATAATGGCATGGTGCCAAGTTGGCACCTATACAATAATAACTACTAGTGATGGCATATCATATTTTAAATGCATCATGCTGCGGTAGGCATGAAAGGGAGGTCATAGGACCTATATGGTTGGCATATCTGTCAATGGTACTCTACATGGGCAGAAGAGATTAACGTTAAATGGGGCCTTGGTAAGGCATAAAATTAATATATGAGTAATAATCAAAAGTAAGGAAGGAAAATGTTAAAGGAAGACTAAGAGACAGAGTTATAAGGAAAATAGAATAGGGAAGGACCCTGACATCCTCTTCTGGATAGAGGTGCCAAAGTCTTCGTAGGGAAAAGGGATGTGCCATGTAGGCACGGGTGCCAGGAAAGCTTGGGAGCTCTCTTTAAATTACCTGGAATTATCCACGCCCGTGGTATTTCCTCCACGGACCTCTCTTACTGTGATGGTTTGTCTCGGTCGGGGAATCGGTGGAACAGAGCCCGGGGATGGAGGGTGTTTGAGTGCCACCTGTGTCGGGTTCCTTGACAGCTGACGCAAGGGCCTTCTTTACGAGCTCTACCACGATCTGTCGCAGTTCCTGGAGTTCATCAGCCAATTGAGACGTGGCAGAATCCTTATTCACTGTTGTGTCTGCGGCGGGCTGAGACAGAGAGGAGGCAGTTGTGGGTGGCGTGAGAGGCTCGCAGGTAAGAATGACCAGATCAGGCATGGGTTGCGAGGCCGCACCTTTGGGTGAGCTTCCGCTGTGGTTGGGATGATCCATCTTCCTTACCGGCATTGGTAGCAGAGCCAGGCTGGGAGAAGAGAGGGGACCTGGATTGGGATCTCTGGAGTGGAGATCAGGGGTGTGCTCTGACACTGGCACTAAGGTGGGGCCAGGCATTAATAATTGATTTGGAATTTTCTCGTCATTCGGGACGGACGGAGCTTGGCACTACTCAGTGCACCCAAGTGACACTGGCAGAGATTGTGAATCAAGAGTAGGATTTCCTGGAGGGGGAACTACTTGGGGCCCTGGCACAGGAATGGGATCGAGAATCGATCTTGGTGGAGGGGGCCACTTCACATTGCACTCAGGTGGCACGGGCAGTGGAACGAAATCAGACGGTTGAGTTTTACTTGTGCCTAATTGATTTGGGGGATTTGGACCCCTGGGTTGCTCTAACTGAGATGGGGACTGGAAGTCCTGTCCCAGGAGGAGGTCATAACCTCCAGGAATGTATTTGGCGACTGCGAGGTTGCAGATTTCAGATCGATGGGGTCTCGTGACCCTCAGCTTGAATGTAGGAAGTATCATTTTAAAGTGATTGATACCCTCAATCGTGATGAGTTTCCGTCTGTTAATGGTAGCTCCTCGGGGAACTTTGTCTTCCCTTATGAGGGACATCTGTGTGCCAGAATCATCAAATGCTTTGATCTGGGTGGCGGGACACCTACCTCGGGAAGTGCCACATAAATGGGACCCTGGGCTGGAGGACCTAAAGATGTTGGATCGGTGACTGCCAAGGCAAGGGCAGGCATACTTGATTTATAATTATTAGGGCATTTTGTCCATTGGGCAGAGTGCCCATAGACCCTGCAAGCCGGGCAATAAGTCTGGCTATAATCTTTACCTGGACCTGTCCCATAGTGGGGAGCAGGCCCTTTAACCCTCATCCACGACTCAGGTGTGGCTCGGAGTGTTGTACCATTTGAAGATGTAGAGGGGTTTTCTGACTGATTCTCAGCCTTCAAGTGGTACTGTTCAGTGGGGTGCCCTGCTCTCTTACAGTACCCACACATGGGTTTCTTATGGGGTTGCCTATTCTTGTGAGGTTGCTGGGAGTTGGTCGAGGCATGCGTGGAGGGATATAATTTTCGGCCATGGGAACTGAGATGGGGATGATGCATATCCCATATGTCGGCCCAGCAGCAGCACTCGACCACTGTCTTAGGCGCCTTATCGCACAAATGAGTGGCGAGAGCTGGCGGGGCATAAAATAAGAAGTCCTTGAGCTGGTAAAGTTCGAGAACTTCCTCCACACTAGTGGCTTTCAGAGATTCTAGCCATCGTTTTAGGGCCTGGGTCTTTTTGAAGATCCACTCAGACCAGGTTTGTCCTGATTCCTTTGGCATATTTCTCCACCTTTTTGTCCAACGGTCAGGAGGTATTTCAAAAGCCTTTATAATGGCTTGACAGACAAGGTCAAGATTTCCTTGATCCTCAGGGGAGGGGGGAGCATTGAATGCAATGGCACCCTTTCCTTCAAGATGCTGTTCTAGGATCAGAGAAATTTCTTCAGTAGAGGGCTGATAGGTCGCTAGGACCTTTTCAATATGGTCGAGCCAGGCTTCAGGCTCGGCTTCATCCCATTTTCTTATGAGGGTGCCTACACTGCTGAGGGTTGAGTGAGGAGAGGGTGTTGATGTGTTGCGCATGTCGTGAGCTGCCATTGCAAGCAGATGAGCTCTTTCCTTCTCCCTCCCCTGTCTTTCTGCCTCTTCTCGTTTCTCCTGGGCTAGTCTTTCTTTCTCCTTCTCCTGCCTTTCTGCCTCTTCTCGTTTCTCCTAGGCTAGTCTTTCTTTCTCCTTCTCCTGCCTTTCTGCCTCTTCTCGTTTCTCCTAGGCTAGTCTTTCTTTCTCCTTCTCCTGCCTTTCTGCTTCTTCTTGTTTCTCCTGGGCTATTCTTTCTGCCTCTTCTCGTTTCTCCTGGGCCCTTCTTTCTGCCTCTTCTCATTTCTCCTGGGTCCTTCTTTCTTTCTCTTTCTCCCGCCTGTCTGCCTCTTCTCGTTTCTCCTGGGTCCTTCTTTCTGCATCTCTTTCCGCCTTGGCACCATCTACCCCTCTCTTGGACCCACTCCCTCAGGGTTTGTCTGGATAGTCCCATGTCCTTTCCAGCAGACATGTAGAATTTGAAGTCCTCATTTTGCTGGGCTCTGGAGGTCGTAGACATCTTGAAATAATGCTTATATGGGCTGGACCCTCTAAAAAATCAAATGGGCTGGACCCTTTAAGAAATCAAATATGTCTGAAAAGACTCAAGGCTGTTCGAGGGAACAGGTTCAATATGTCTGATGAGACTCAATAGTGTTCGAAATGAACAGATTCCGGTTGTCTGAAAAGACTTAAATTTCAGGTGTCCAAAAAGAATCAGTTGTCTGAAAAGACTTAGTTATCTGAAAAGACTCAGGGCTGTTCTAGGGAACAGGTTCAATATGTCTGACAAGACTCAATATTGTTCGAAATGAACAGATTCAGGTTGTCTGAAAAGACTTAAATTTCAGTTGTTTGAAAAGACTCAGTTGTCTGAAAAGACTCATTTGTCTGAAAAGACTTAAATTTCAGGCGTCTGAAACACTCAATTGTTCAGAATGAACATAAATTGATACGTCTGAATAAGACAAATCTCAGGGTGTCTGAAAAGGCTATTAAAATTTAATATCTGGATAAGACAAATATGAAACACTCAATTGTTCAGAATGAATGAAGATTAGTGTGTCTGAATAAGACAAATATGTCTGAGTAAGACAAAATGCAGTATGTCTGAAGAGACTCAGTTAAAAATTGATATGTCTAAATAAGACAAATTTCAGGATGTCTGAAAACTCAATTGTTCAGAATGAAAGAAAATTAATGTCTGAGTGAGACAAATTTCAGGGTGTCTGAGAAGTCTGTTAAAATCTGAATATGTCTGAATAGACTTAGTGGTTCTTAATGAACGAAAAATTAGCCCAAGCTAAAGTAAGCCTTTATTATATTTTATTTGGCGGAGAGACGCTGCAGATCCAATAAAAGAAAAGGCTTACTGGGTTATACACTTATGGTGTGTAATGGAAATTTCCCCTGCTCTGTTAAATAATTTTAAATGTGGCGTAATGACTTAAAATCTCCAACACACAACGGTAAGAAAAGAAAAGAAAAAAAAGATGCTTAATCTTATAACATGCGTGGGGAGGGAAAGTTATTCTTCGTTATCAAAACAACCGCTCGCATGTGTTTACTTCTGGGCTCGTAACATCTGCCGACAAATGAATGAGTCAGGCGGGTTTTGGGGAGGGGGGGGCGGGGTTCGTCTTGACCGCGTGTCTGGCCTTCTTCCTAGTTTTTTCTATCAATCAAGCGATGGAGAGAGAGAGAGAGAGAGAGAGAGAGAGAGAGAGAGAGAGAGAGAGAGAGAGATAAATCCAGCGATGTGAAAATAGCTGGAGTTAAAGCCTTGGTGGTCGCCTACAGTGTGCCTATCTGGGAATTCGGGACTTTCAAATTGTCCTTAACATGTGGACGAAGGAATAGGGGCTTCATTCCTTTTATTAACTCTTCGACTGAGTTGTTCCCTAGCTTCCTATTAGTAAAACATGCAGCTAACATGCGATAGCACAAAAATCTCGTGGAATTGTTAATATGCTTTCTCTTCTCGTGAACTGATTTGGAATGTACGTGGTATATCAATTACCTGACACTGATTGCAGTCACTTTTCGCACATAGCATAAACCTAAACAAAATATTTCAACACGTACTTACACTGTGGAAGTGGCTCTTCTCATGTGCTTAAAATGAAGGGAGTATGATATCAAGATCACCTCTAAAATTATGCAGACCAGCTAGCAGTTGCTATTCTGCTGATAATTGCAAGGCAATCGGATCCTTGGCAAGGCAAGCAGTTGCTACAAATATCCTGGGGATACTTACTTGATTCTGGACGGCGACGGATGAATGCAGGAAGTTCCTTTTATTTATTACACATCTGACTCAATATTAGGACAATTCGTAGACAAAACAAGGAAATCTATGGCTTAGGGCCTTCTTCATGTGAGGGAAATTACTTAAACTCAAGGGTTCTCTTAACTAATTATATTTACATAACAAACACAGATCAGAAGAATGACGAATTACTGGCAGGTAATAATAAGGGCCTACTAAAATAATGAATCCTACACAGAACAAATATTCTACTTCGATGATGTCTTCATAACTGGGACATTGCAGTGGGGATAGAAGGGGGACTGCACATGGATGGAGCCGAGAGGTTCCACAGTCGAGGCCTATCTGTAAATATATGCAAGATGGTTACTTGCAATAATAATAAGCCGCTCAATGGGAAACTGAGGAATGCACAGATGGTGCCAAATAACTCAGTTCAACACTAATGCATAATTACATTAACAATGAATGCTCCAACACAAATTACTGAAGGTGATCGTACAATGGAAAATAAAAGAAAAATCATGCAGAGGAATAACAGGAATCATGACTGGTTAAAAGAGCCTTACTTTGGCACATTACCTTCGTCAAGATGACGGGGTCCTCGTCGATTAGGCGCTAGCGATGAAGGAGGGAATTAAAATGCCACTATACAGTATACTGGGTGGAGCCCCGCGGTTGACACGTGGTTGATTCAAAAGGACGGCCAAGAGGAGGACATCTGTCCTTGGGTTGCGTCCTGAGCATTCTCTCTCGATTCTCGTTGCAGTGCCAATTTATAACCTTCAGGGATTACTCTGGCTTCGCAGCAGGAACCCATGTGGAAGGTTCAAAGTGAGGTGGCCAACTTTCTCCTTTTGGTTTCTCCCTTGCCTTGCTGACGCAGAGAATGTCCGACGGTCAGCTGGAATTAGGCCTAAAAGCAGTCACTTTGAACAGAAAGAGAGGGTTAGGCTTAACCATTTTGGGGAATGAAAGAGAGAGTTTTTTTGAGGGGGCGAGTGGAACCCACAGTTCTAGTGATTAATGAGTGTCATTAATTTTTATTTCTTTCTCAATTACTTTGCAAATGTAAAAACAGGTGAGGTTGTGAGAAAAGCAGCCTCCCAGTTGTTGCAATATATATATATATATATATAATATTTTATATATATTATATTTGTTTATATAGAAGCATAGCAGAATATTGCTTTATTATCGAGTCCCTTTGATGAAAAATCGTTTTGTTTATATAGAAGCATAACACAATTATATTTATTATATATATATATATATATGAAAAATATATATATATATATATATATATATATATATATATACACATATATATATATATATATATATATATATATATATATATATATATATATATATATATATACATATATGTGTGTGTGTGTTAAATGGCCCTATCCCCAGGTCAAATAGTGCCATCTTTTATTGCTGTATCTGTTTTGAGAACAGGATCAATTATCTTACTCTCCTAAGATGTTCTGGTCAGCAGATTCCTTCTCCCTTGTCGACTCCTCTCCCTGGACCTATTCTTAAACACAGGCCTACTGGAATTAAACACTGATGTACAAAACTAGACTTTATTTGCAAATTTAACGAGAGTGATTCAGCAAAAGTTACGATCATGAAATGAGTGAATTCCACCCCCTATAAATGGAAATCATCACTAGAGGGAAATCTGATACACAAACATTCAGGTTATCAATTCTAAACCAGCTGATACAAGTGACTAACATAATGGTCACCAAACGTCCTCACAAGACAAACCCAGAATTCCTGTTGAAGGAAATATATCATATATTAAAATCTGAAATGGTGTTAAAAGACATTCCTATTCAAAACAGAAAAGTGCACAATGGATCCAGAATGGGAAAATGCATCATGGAGACATAGCGGAATTTCACTGCAGCACAATTAGGTCTTTCCAAAAAAATGTCTGAAAAAGAAATAAGTGTTCATGAGTTATTGTACTCACTTTCCTATGACCCAGATTAAGTATCGTCACGGTGGTGGTCTTTAAATACTCACAAGGCAACACACACCAGCCACCAAAACCAAAATCCTGCTGTGAGTCACTGTTCCTCTGATAATATACCATTCGAGGGTGCAACACACATACACACTCATACAGTCATTAATTTCGGAAATGTGATAACCCCGGTTCAATGTTCGATCACACTGTCTCCATGGACTTAATTCATAATCAAATAGCTCTCTGTATCCAACTGCGTAAACTTCCCATCTCGACACAACTGCACCTGCAGCGGGAGTGTCACTGTCAGGCCAGCACATAGTTTGTCCAAAGTCATCCAAGACTTAATAGGAGCTTGGACCACCTGCCACTGGGCATCCCGGCCCAAGTACGATAACTGTCCAATCAAAAGTTTAGTAAGGGCCAGCTCCACAATCATAGTAAAACATATGCACTAGATACGAAAATTATTTGTCTTGTATGCATGATTGTTATTCCAATAATTGTTCATTATAGAGCGCATCACTTGACATCTTGCATCTTTGATAGTCTAAATATTCTGGACGGCTTGCAACTGCACAAGCCCATGTATTTCTTCACATCCTGAATTCCTGGCAATCCAACCATGCTGGACAGCCTGCGACTGCACAAGCCCATGCTGAATGTGGCACCCATGAATCCTTTGTGCCAGACAGATGTCTCCCAGCAAAGATGGCGATTTATAGTCATCCTGCCCGACATCTCTCCAAGAAACCCTGTATCCTCTCATGAAGGTGCAGGCGTAGAAACCTGCAGGTGTAACGTAGACGGCCCCCATATCTAACTTGTATCAGTTGAGGCTCATAGAAGTCATTCATAAGGCTCTGCTGCAAGGAAGTGGTGTATAACGTAAGTTGGTCATATCGACATTCAACCCAAAAGGGTACCTAGTCTACTCACTATGCCATACTATTACTGAAATATTAAACCCACTAGGTGACTATGGAAAAGGTCGTATCATAAAGCTTGTGAAACGATTCCAAGTTACTAACTGGAATTTCCACAATCAACCCTCTACCAGGTACCTAACTCTAAGAAACTACCCACACAAATTCTTCCCAGCAAAATAGCAATTGACATACTAGCAATCACTCCTATGACCATAACAACTACAATTACCAATGGCACAGCCCTCTTACTCCTTCTAGAAGAGAACTGAAAAATCTAAATATGGAAGTCATATTAAAGAATCTTCCTGATTCTATCCTAAACCCTAACTGATTTGACCAAACCTGTAACAGATTCCGTCTGATATACAAATTACACCCCCCAAAAAAAAAAATCCTAAGCAACCGAGCTTTATCCTGAAACTGTACTCAAAGATATTGTTTCAGACGACAACTTCGTTGGCTGAGTCGGTTGAGCTTCAGACTGTCACTCGATGGGCTGGAGTTCAGAAAATAAGAGCTGATGAAGAGTTAGAGGAATTTATTTCTGGTGATAGAAATTCATTTCTCGCTATAATGTGGTTCGGATTCCACAATAAGCTGTAGGTCCCGTTGCTAAGTAACCAATTGGTTCTTAGCCACGTAAAATAAGTCTAATCCTTCGGGCCAGCCCAAGGAGAGCTATTAATCAGCTCAGTGGTCTGGTAAAAATAAGGTAGAGTAAGAGAAGAGACGACGGGCTACACATCATAATATTCTTACTACACACAGGCCTAACCTAGCCCATGCCACGACTCCCAAAGTCATGTGAATACAAGACTTCAGCATAAAAACAAAAGAAAGAATCTCTAAGATACCCGATCTCGAAATGGGAAAGAAAAAAAAAGCAAACAAACACAAAAGAAATTCATATATCCATAAAACCCTATGGTATTCTGCACTTAATTTCAACTAAGTATTGCAACACATAAGAGCAAAAAAGAACTGAACTCGGACAATTAAAGATTTGTATAACTCTACGGACCCAGTTAAAAAAATCTACAAGTTACGCCAATTTAAAACCCATTAAAAAAAACAAAGAGAGAGAGAGAGAGAGAGAGAGAGAGAGAGAGAGAGAGAGAGAGAGAGAAAATTATCATACCCACAGTACAAGCCAGGAATTAACCCTTAAGATTCCCATTAACTTGTCCTTTTAATTTTAGATATATGTGTCAACCGAGACATACCCGTGTTTTCATCTAGAACAACAAATCTATTACCTTTCTTTACTTACACAAAATGAAAAGGACCTTCAAATTTAGGACCTAGCTTATAGTTCAACTGATTCCTGACATTTATTTTGACAAAAACCCTATCTCCCACAGCAACTTTATCCGGCTTTTGCTGAGCCCTATCCACCATGTCTCGCGTTTTCATTTCAAGATTTCTAGCAAGACGGGCATATCTCTCTTTAGCCATGGAAATAAGCGCCCTGATCGTTTCATCACTCGATGGAATAGGCGACAAATCGAACGCACCCTGCGCTGGGTAACCAAACAGCGCCTCATTGGGAGACATTCCAAAGATATTACTAACCATCGTATTCATACTATGTTGCACCTGTGGAATATATCGATCCCAATTTATATCACTTCCCCAACGGTCATTCGAAGAGCTTCAATGACCTTCCTATTTGCCCATTCACACAGCCCATTAGCTTCTGGTCTATAGGGAATAATAGTGACCTTCCGAATGCCCATTACATCTGCAAGACACTCTAATGTCTTGTTCACAAATTCTCTCCCATTATCTGTAATCAGAACCTCAGGAACCCCATAAAGACAAATATACCCATTAAAGAATGCGATTGCCACTTCCTCTGCTGTTTTATGCTTCAGCGGAAAAATCTCTACGAACCCTGTTAATTCGTCAACAACCACGAACAGGTGCCTATGGCCATAACCAGATTCACAGAAATTGCTCAAGAGGCCCATCTGGACCCTTGAGAATGGCCGACTCGGAATAGGAAATGAACCCAATTTACAGGAAACGACCCTTGAGGCTTACACGCATTACAGACTAAACAAATTCTCACAAAAGTCTTCCAATGACGTGAGCCTATTCTTCCAAAAGAATTGTCCCCGTATAATCTGATACGTTTTCTCAATCCCCAAATGCTGACTGACAGACCTACAGTGAACAATACCCAGAACAGTAGGTACTAAACTCCTAGGAACAACTATTTGCGTTGTATCACCCTATCCTCGCTATTCCTGTCTGTATCTAATCTACCTAACTAACAAATTACCCTCTAATTCAAGCCCTGAAAAAGGCAGCTTATAACTCTTCCTAAGTAATTCCCGTCAAAGAAATGCTTTTGCGTCTCCCAGAATCTCATCTTCATCTTGCTTAACTTCTACTAAACTAATATCTCAGTCTATGCAATCTCCAGATACATAACATACATGAGTACCATCTGCATCAGAAAAACTTCTACTAAGGGTGTCTGCTACAACATTCTGTCTACCCTCTATATACCTAAGCTTGGCATAAAAATCCCTGATCAGATATCACCTAGCTCTTTTTGGGGAAAGATCTAGCTTATTAAAAAGATCCAACAACGGCTTATGATCCGTCAGTACCTCTACTTCATTGCCCATAAGGAGCATCTTAAAATGTACTAAGCTAGACACTAGGGCAAAGGCCTCTTTGTCTACTGCCGACCATAACCATTCATTACTACCCTATGTCTTAAACTTTCCATCGAACTTCTGCATAAGGCATGCCCCTATACCATCATAACTAGAGTCTGTTACCAACGTGAAAGGACGTTCCAAATCAGGAAACTTCAACACTGGAGGTACCAAGGCATCCTTAATCTTCTGAAAAGCTACTTGCTGTCCAGCTCCCCATACAAACTGCACATCATCCCTCAGGAGATCTGTCAAGGGGGATGCTAGACTAGAAAACCCCTTCACAAATCTACGGAAAAATCCAACCATGCCTAAGAACGACCAAATCTGCTTCTTATTCTTCGGAGTAGCAAAATCTACAATTGCCCTAACTTTATCATTAGTCACTCTAACACCCTCTTCAGAAATGACATGACCCAAATATACTATCTGCCTCTTGAGAAAATTTCACTTAGCTAATTTTATCTTCAACCCCGCTAATCTAAGCCTCATATAAACCTCCCTAAGAACCTCTAAATGTTTTTCTACTGAATCAGTGGCAACTAAAATATCATCCATATACAAGTAAATGGACTTCCCTAACAAGCCATGCAAACAGTATTCATTAGCCTAGTAAATGTCATCGGACTGCCTGCTAAACCAAACGACATCCGAGTAAACTTATAATGGCCCTTCGGCAAAGAGAAAGCCGTGTACTCTCGACTCGCCTCGCTAAGCGGTACTTGCAAATACCCTTACATCAGATCAATTGAGGAATAAACATTCTTGCCAGAGGGTAGCGATCAGGAATGGTTTTCTCATTCAACTTCCTAAAGTCCACACAAATTTGGACTGAACCATCCTTCTTAGGCACTGCCAACAACGGGAAATTAAAAGGCGAGGAACTGGGCCTAATAATGCCTTCCTCCTCCCACTAACCTGTTGCTCTACCTGTTTGCTAATCTTAAAAGGAATCCAATATGAAGGAACAAAAATAGACTTAGTTTTGTCCTCCAACTGAACCTTGTGTTCTAACACATTTGTTAATCCTAACTTATCCGCGCTGAGTGCGACTATGTCCGCAAACTCGGCCAGAACATCTTCCACACTGCCAGCGTATTCTTTATAATCAACGTTTTCGTGTGTTTTAACACACACAAGCGGTCAAGATACCGCAATTAAATGCGCTGCACACATTATGCATACCTAAACACTCCCCATTATGAACTAACACCTATAAATCCCTATTCACATGAAAACCTTTTGCCCCATGACGCATCAGTAAACATACACAGAGAGTCGCACTCGAGAAAAACTGACTCGGGCAAGTCTCACAACAGCATCTCTACCCTGAATTGCTGAACCATCAAAATCCAGTTCTGAGATGCCAATACCAGTATTAATAAGATATGTCTCTTCAGAGGCATAACCCTAACTATCTATTTATCTATCTATGTCCAACACCGCTGCCAACCACTGTTAAATGGCTCTATCCCCAGGTCATATAGGGCCATCTTTTATTGCTGTATTTGTTTTAAAAGCAGAATCAATCATCTTACTTTCCTAAGATGTCCTGGTAGCAGTGGCTCATCGTGGGTTAGCAGATTCCTTCTCCCTTGTCGATTCCTCGCCCTGAACCTATTCTTAAACAAAGGCCTACTGGAATTAAACACTGATGTACGAAATTAGATTTTATTTGTAAATTTAACAAGAGTGATTTAGCAAAAGTTACAATCATGAAATGGAGTGAATTCCACCCCCTATAAATGGAAATCATCACAAACATTCAGGTTATCAATTTTAAACCAGCTGATATAAGTGACTAACATACTGGTCACAAAACAAAGTAATAAGGTCATAATTATTCTAGACCACAATAAATGTCATATAGTGTGTAAAAGAATAACTCTACTTCCAAATGTATTCGTCCTCACTAGAGGAACCCAGAATTCCTGTTGAAAGAAACATATCATATATTAAAACCTGAAATGGTGTTAAAAGACATTCTTATTCAAAACAGAAAGATGCACAGTGGAAACAGAATGGGAAAATGTATTATGGAGACATAGCGTAATTTCACTGCAGCACAACTAGGTCTTTCCAAAAAAAAAATGTCTGGAAAAGAAATAAGTGTTCATGAGTTATTGTACTCACTTTCCTATGACCCAGATAACGTATTGTCACGGTGGTGGTCTTTAAATACTCACAAGGCAACACACACCAGCCACCAAAACCAAAATCCTGCTGTGAGTCACTGTTCCTCTGATAATATACCGCATTCGAGGGTGCAACACACATACACACTCATACAGTCATTAATTTCGGAAATGTGATAACCCCGGTTCAATGTTCGATCACGCTGTCTCCATGGACTTAATTCATAATCAAATAGCTCTCTGTATCCAACTGTGCAAACTTCCCACCTCGACACAACTGCACCTGCAGCGGGAGTGTCACTGCCAGGCCAGCACATAGTTTGTCCAAAGTCTTCCAAGACTTGATATATACGAATATATATATATATATATATATATATATATATATATATATATATAGTATATATATGTACATACATATATATATATATATATATATATATATATATATATATATATATATATATATATATATATATACTTTTGACCTCAACACACACATATATATATGTAGTATATATATATATATGTATAGTATATATATGTACATACATATATATATATATATATATATATATATATATATATATATATATATATATGTATATATATATATGTATATATATATATATATATATATATATATATATATATATATACATATATATATATATATATATATATATATATATATATTATATATATATATATATATACACACAGACACACACCCCTTATATATATATATATATATATATATATATATATGTAGTATATATATGTATATATATATATATATATATATATATATATATATATATATATATATATATATATATATATATATATATATATATATATATATATATATATATATATATATATATATATATATATATATATATTACTCCAACACAAGAGCTGCAGCTCTTGAAATCATACTCGTGGGCGGCCAGGAAAGACACTCGACACAGTTGACAGTTTATTGCTGATGCCGACGTTTCACAACTGCATTGTTGCATTTTCAAGGCTGAAATACAGCGAGCTGACTCGATAATTAATCATAAAAACATTTATTATAACAACTAATTAAAAACACTACAGTATTGTCTCATTTAAAATGCCGATTCTTTTCAAAGAAAATATCAGAGGCACCATGACGCTAAAAGAAGGACCTACCCAGACTGGAGCTAAAACAAGACTATTGAAACAAGGAGAGAAAAATACAAATTAAAACAAAAATAGATAAAAAGGAGAAAACAAGGTAACGATAAGGCAAACAGGACCATCAAGCAATAAACAGCTGAGTAGATGATGTTTGGGTGTTCAATGATGGAACTGTTAATTTTCACATTATGGACTCTAAGGTTGTTAAGTCACTGTCTTTCTGTGTTTGTCCTATTATTCGAAAGTCTTTGTTGTCTATGGATGTTTTGCACAATTTGGAATGGTTCCTTGTTGGATTGTTCTGGGTTGGACAATCTGCTCCCGGTTCGGAAGCCAACTCCTCTATGGGTGTCTATGCGTACCCTCAGCAGCCTTTTGGTACCTCCAACGTAAGTCCCCTGGTTACACCTGGGGCAAGTATACTTGTAAACGACGTTGGATGTAAACAACGGACTAACTTTGTCCCTGACCTTGAAAAAGGACCCGAAGGTGCAAGGATTTTGGGGATAAATTTTAGGTTCAAGGCAGACAGTTCTCTCCGAAATAAATTTAGACATTTTTTCCTAAAATTATCGCCATATAGGTATGGGAACGTTGCAAACATTTTCATTTTTTGTACAGTGTGGATGGCCGTGGGTTTTTCCATTTTTTTATTTAAAAACCTGTTTAAAGCCCTGAAAAAGAGCTTTTGAGGAAAACAGTTGTTTTTGAAGTAGTTAGCCAGGGAAGGTCTTCATGGAAGGTCATCCAATTCGATGAGTGTGTAAAGGCCCTGGAGGAGAGTAGAAATGGAGTTTAATTTAAATGGCAGAAGCTATAAAAATTCGTACCCAAACCTGTAAAAGTATCATTCCTATAAATCCCTGTAGAGACTAGAACATCCAGGAACGGTAATTTATTATTAGATTCTTTCTCCAGAGTAAACTTTATGTTCGGTGTTGAGTATTCGTATAGTCTAAAAAAGAGTCAGCATTAAAATTACGTTTGAACAAAGCGAAGGTGTTATTGACGTAACGTTTGTAAAACAAGGGGTGGAAAGAAAGAGGGCAACTATCCAGCGCCTGCTCTTCCAGAGAGCTCATGAAGGTATTGGCAAACACCGGACCTTAAGGGGAACCCATTGCCATCCCATCCACCTGTCTATACACAATGTCATTAAAAATAAAGGCGGTGTCCAGCACGGCCAATTCTAAAAATTGTTTAAATAACGTCCTGTTAAAATTATGAAATAAAACATCCTCACTGGAAAACAAATTATTTAGAATAATGTCGATGGTCTCTCCCACAGGGACGTTTGTGAATAGGGATTCTACATCCAGGCTAACCATGTATAAGTCAGAATCTTCTTTAATAATGTCATCTTTAAAACTAGCTGAGTTCCTAATAGAGTAAGAATTTATAGCTAGGGGTTCTAATATTGGTACAAGGTATTTAGCGATATTGTAATTTGCTGTTTTCGTAGAAGAGAGAATGGGCCGCGTTGGGGTACCTACTTTGTGCACACCGCACATTACTCCATATGACGAACCTGTGACAAAGAGGTTTTGGTAGGTGCGTTCGTATATGACATTGTTTTGTTTTAATGTCCTTAAAAACCTGTTTATCTTATCTTCCGTTTTGATGATACTATATAAGTCTGGAGAACCTATTTTTTCGAATTTTTTTTCGGTCGTTTAATATGCTTTCCATTTTATTGATATAGTCCTGTTTGATGAGAACAACCGTACCCTTACCTGGTCTAGTAGTGATGATATCTTCCTCACTGGCTAAGTTCTTTAAGATGGTGAGGTCATCTCTCTTAAAGAATGGGGTCCATTTAGTTCGTAAACTGCTAAAAGTGCTGTGGGCTAATGACGAAATTTGCGATCTTAAATTGTCAGTCTTAAAGCAAAATGGAAGGTCTTTAATCCTGTGGATTAGTGACTCTAAAGGGAGGAAAAATTGTTGGTATTTCGGTTTGTAATTGGGGATGCAGAAGTCCAGCCCTAAGGAAAGTAAAAATTCTTCTCTTTTAGATAAAATGCGGCGTCATGGTGCCTCTGATATTTTTAAAAGAATTAGCATTTTAAATGAGACAATACTGTAGTGTTTTTAATTAACTGTTATAATAATGCTTTTATGATTGATTATTGAGCCAGCTCGCTGTATTTCAGCCTTGGAAATGCAACAATGTAGTTATGAAACGTCGGCAGTAGCAATAAACTGTCAACTGTATCGAGCGCCTTTCCCTGACGCCTACGAATATATATATATATATATATATATATATATATATATATATATATATATATATATATATATATATATATATATATATATATATATATATATATATATATAGTCACGATGTGCATCAAGTACCTGGTTATTACACCACTAATCTCAAGATTCAAGAATATACCTCACTTCAGCCAGATACCTGAACTCATAACATTAATTATTACGACTGAGTACTCTAAAGGTAACAGTGATCCCTTAAGGAAAAACTTATTTATTACTTGAAAAGTCAAACTAAGTCTATCAGAGTATGTGTGAGGTATCAAAAATTAAACTAGAAATATTCTAGAGTAGAAGGGCGTCACTCCATCAAAAAAACTCTAAATGTTTCCCTGGTCTTAATTCACTTTAGCAAAACTAAAAGAACAAAACATGTTTATCATTTTGCCTTATACACACACAATCAATCCTATTCACTGGTGATCAATAAATGAAACACTAGGTCTAAAAATGTTAAATACTAAAATTTATCTTTTAAATTCAAAGTTTATAATTAGAATTCACAATTAATCAGAATTCACAATCTGAAAAATTTACCATTACTTGAAAATAACACAACACTTAATTAATTCTTGAATTAAATTATGAAACAAAACTAATTCACAAAAACTTTATCAAGAATTTAAATTAATCAAGCAAAATTTAAACTATCAAGAATTACTCAAGATTTGAAAAGAGAATTTTAAATAAATGAGATCAAGTATGCAATGTTAAATTATACCAAGAAATATTTCAAATGCTACGTAAAAAAATTTTACATCACAAACATAAAAAGCGTGAAAATATAAAGAGATTGTAAATAGAAAAAGCACACAAAAATACACGTAAGACTTATCAATAATGATTTTACTCGTTCAAAATTTCCTAACTTATCATACCATGGTATTAATAAGTAAAATTCACGTTACCTTACACAAACTTGTGAAAACCTCTGTAAATCACTTGCTGCAGCTGCGTTTCCACAAAACACACTTTTTTACCAGGCGCCATTACGAACTAAATAACTTTGCTAAATTCAGATCTCAAAAGTTAATGCCAATATGTGACCACAAAACACTACGTTAAAAGTAATCTCTTTCTAAGAACGAGAGAGAGAGAGAGGGAACCAAATCGACTGGTCTCAGAAATCAGAATGAAACAAATTTTAGAATTCCAGTAACACGTAAAACAATTACATGATGTCACTAAAACATTTTGGGTAAGAGACACAAAAGTTCTAGAAGCAGGGAGTGACGTCATTAAAGCATTTTGGGTGCGAGATACAATGGAGAAGCTTCTAGAAGGAAAATGACGTCATCCCAGCAAAACGTTTTGAATGCAATCTTACAAAACATGGCGTAACTGATCAGGACACGTATTTTTTTCTCTCAGAGTGGCGTACGTGACTCGAACATGTAACAACGTGAAATCACTTGTCTTGAGCCCGTATGGGATGAATCGGCATTTGTTATCCCAAACCTGTCATCACTAACCCAAAACAAAGCGCTCTCTCTTATCTCAACTGATGACAATTGAAATGAAACAAGTCTTTGCTGGACACACACACACACGTGTTCATATAATACGCTTTTACAAGAAAGATATTATTCTAAACTACGTTACTATTAAAATTGTATTAACAATTCTAAATTATGCTATTAAGTTATTCAATCATTAGTTCTTTTGAGATCTAATGCCAAACTAAATATGACACTTCAACAATCATTATCATTACACACAACACATGAAAAAAGTACGTGTAAATATGTCAAAATTATAGGAGGATATACGTATTACAAGGAAACATCATGAAAAATATATATATATATATATATATATATATATATATATATATATATATATATATATATATATATATATATATATATATATATATATATATATATATATATATATATATATATATACATTATATATATATATATATATATATATATATATATATATATATATATATATATATATATATATATATATATATATATATATATATATATATACAGTATATATATATATATATATATATATATATATATATATATATATATATATATATATATATATATATATATATATATCTTCTTTCTTTCTTCTTCTTTATCTTCAGCTTTTCCCATCTTTATATGGGGTCGCTGTTTGTTATTAGTCTTCTCCATCTTCTTCTCCTGCATGTCCTTGTTAACTGTGTCTCTCCATCTCATTCTTGGTCTACCTCTCCTCCTTGTTCCAGGCACTTCCATATTCATGGTTCTTTTACATACAGAATCCTCCTCTCTTCTCATAACATGTCCAAACCATTGTAATCGTCTCTGTTGCAGCTTCTTTGATATTTCTGTAACTTTCACCGTCCCTCTTATGAAGTCATTCCTTATCCTGTCTCTTCTCGTCACTCCGCACATCCAAACGCAGCATTCTCATTTCTGCCACTTTCATCTTTCTCTCTTGTGCTTTCTTCATAGGCCATGTTTCACAACTATACATCAACACAGGTCTGACAATGCTCTTGCATTTTTCCAAAGACACCCAGTACATAGTAATGTGTATATATATATATATATATATATATATATATATATATATATATATATATATATATATATATATATATATATATATTTGTGAATTTTAGCTGCCAGAAGGGCCAAAGGAGAACACCAGAATGTAACCAAAATGAAGGGAAAATTTAAGAACTTACCTTATTTTACCAATTTGATCAAAGAATGGAAGGTCGCCATGAGAAATGAATAAAGGGTTACATTACAATGAATTTATTTACGCAAGAAGAAATCAATTGAAACTGGAAATGGGGGTCCAACAGGCAATCAAAATTAAAGAACATGGAAAATTACGATGACGTGAATGGCACGTCTCAAATTGGAAGGTGTGATAAATCTTGAATTAGTTTCCGTATTTGGCTTTGTGCGCAACGGGGGGAAATGCTATCCAGACTATCTTTGTTTCAGAGATGGCAGTATTCTTTAAGGATTTGATTCACAAGGTGATGGTTCGACTTGAGGAGAACGTGGATGACTCCTGGAAGAAAAGCCAGGATTAACGATCTGGCATGAATAATTTCTCTCACATGAACCTATGCACTATGGAGGAATTGATCATTTGAGTTATTTAAGCAAACTGTCTGTTAATTAACACTATGGAGGGAATAATTGAGTACTGATCACTGAATTGAATTAGATTGGTCTCAGAGCAAGTCACGGGGTGATTCACAGGCTGCTTGGTTAGTAGGTTGGTTTAGCAAGGGAGCTTTGTTTAGGAGAATGAAAATTGAACTTGGTGAAATGAAAAAGAATTTCAAGGAGAGAAAGAAGCTGGCTTTTTGACTAATTGCGGTAGACGTACCTGGTGCCTGTAGATGTTTGCGCTTAACATGTAAGAGCTTGGCTGATCAACGTGATTAGTCATCACCAGCGGGAGAGGTGGAAAGACGCCCGTCTGTACACGTAGCTGGTTTTGCGTGGAGTGCTTGGGTGTGACAGTCCAAGGTGCGCTCCTCCAGGTTGTTTTCATTTAGGAGTGTAGGCCTCGGTCAATCTGCAAAAAGTCATACAACCAGCAAAGAGGGTGTAGAAAAATAGGTCTTATGGTTAAGTACTTAGAAGCTCAGTTCCTATCTACCTCACAGCCTGGGTTTGCCTATAACGCTTCTGGAGGGGCCATTTGTTGGACACTTGATCAGGAGGGGTCAAAAGGGGTTCCATTGTGTTCGCTTCCATTCAGGTGCAGAGAGGAATGAGTTCTTGGTTCAAAACAAGTGATAACCCTCCTTTTCCGCCATGTTGTTTAGCCTAACATTCAAATGAGAAGTGCTTTTATGCAGAAATTTGAATTATTTCCTAGTTGGCTATGAGGGAGGAATGTAAATACGTGAAAATATATATATATGTGTATATATATATGTGTATATATATATATATATATATATATATATATATATATATATATATATATATATATATATATATATATATATATATATATATATATATATATATATGTATATAATAAACAAGGAAAATAGCTACAAGAATATAGTCATATACATATGTATCATACATATTTTGTGAAGTATATATATATATATATGTAACGACCCGAGTGGGCCGTTATACAGGTTCTTTAACATACTCAGGATGGGGCTGTCATGACTGACGGCAGATGCAACAAACAAAGGAGGAGAAAACAACAAAAACAATAAAATGAGCTTAATATTAATTTATTTTTACAAATATTTACAAGTGAGACAGGTCTGGTAAAAAGATAAAACCATAAGTAAAAAAAAACCAAGAGGCAGCACTAAACAAAATAAAGTTAAATAAACGATTAACTTCATAAACAAAAAGTAGCTTAAAATTTAAAAAAAGGCAAAAAAAAAAAAAACAACAGCAGGCAGAAAAAAAAACAAACATACGTCCTCCATCGGGGCACCAAGACAGCCCTCAGCTGCACAACAGGGACGAGAACCCACCAACCAGAATACCCCGATGGAGACGTCAGGACAGCCTCACGCTGTCAACAAAGATGAGCAGCTCGTGGTCACACGACTACTCATGGTCACACTCCACCTCTACGTCGTGCTCCATTTCGTATGCGTGCTCCAGTTTGCTGCTGAAAAACTCGACCAACGTCGACTCCAAAAACTGCCTGCTGCTGCTGCCACTGCCGCTACTTTCGCTGCCCTACCAGACCCGACTGATGAAAGAAAAACGGCAGCTCACCGACGAAAACATCAAAACAAAAAAAACTTGAAGGTAAGGAGGCAGCAAACCACAAAAGGGAACGAGCGGGGAACCAGCAGTTCCCGCAAAATCATCACTTAACGTGACAATATATATATATATATATATATATATATATATATATATATATATATATATATATATATATATATGTGTGTGTGTGTGTGTGTGTGTGTGTGTGTGTGTGTGTGTGTGTGTGTGTGTGTGTAATGTTTTCGCCAGCTAATGAAAGAAATGATAGGAGTAAATAGCAAAGCACGGGTGCGCAGGAAGCAACAAATTTTATGCCTGCCGTGGGTTGACCACTTTTCTTTGGACCCTGATATAAAGGTAAGATTGAAATGAAATTAAATCCACTGGCTGGTTCACATTTGTTTGTTCTTTTGATTTTTGGGAGTCCTTACTTATGTACTTCCAGATACAGCTCATTTTAGTTTTCTGAAAAAAAAACTATTGTGCCGGCTTTGTCTGTCCATCCACACTTTTTTCTGTCAGCCCACAGATCTTAAAAACTACTGAGGCTAGAGGGCTGCAAATTGGTATGTTGATCAACCGCCCTCCAGTCATCAAACATACCAAATTGCAGCCCTCTAGCCTCAGCAGTTTTTATTTGATTTAAGGTTAAAGTTAACCATAATCGTGCGTCTGGCAACGATATATGCCAGGCTACCACCATGTCGTGGTTAAAGTTTCATGGGCCGCGGGCTAATACAGCATTATACCGAGACCACCGAAAGATAGATCATCTTCGGTGGCCTTGATTTTACGATGTAGAGAAAACTCGATTACGCCGAAAAAACTTCGGCGTGTTTTTTTACTTTTTTGGGGGGGCAAAAGGTAGTTACAGGAAGTTCCTATATGTTATTTGAGTCGGAGTTATTTTGGGACTTACATCCGATTCAAAGGCAGTGGCATTTTTGTCACAACAGTCATTCAATGTTCATTCTAAGTTGTTCATTCTCATCACAGCGTAAACTCCTAAGCATCATTATTTACGGCAGTACTAATGCAAAATTCAGTATGCGGAAAGGCAATAGAGATTACCCGAGCAGTTAAAGTCTGCAGAAACATTTCTTCACTCTTCTGTCTCTTGGATTCTTCGCAAAACAACATAAGTAAAGAAAATGTTTCCATCTATATCTCATCGAAAGGCATTTCCTCCGGCTCAAAACATCACCATATTTGTTTCTCCTGTGAGTTTGTTTCTCTTGCTTGCAAATAGTTAGGCTCTGCCCATCAGTTTCGAAATTTTTTCATTTACTGATACACGATTATCTCATCTTGGTTTTATTTCCTCCCTTGACATTCCCTTTACTTTTGAGTGGTTCTCTTTAATCGAGTCATTGCTTTTCGATTCTTACAGAATTATTCTACCACAAAATATTGAAAGGAGCGCAATTGTTTTTATCCTGTACATCACCCACTACAATAAAAGCTGCTTAGCATTCATTATCATCCGTGGTCGCTATTGGGTGGTTTTTAGTTTCCGTTTTTACTCTCAGCTTCAAGATCCTTCTGTGTAGTTAATGACAAGTGGTACTGGCCTTCGGTCTTACGCCACGAGTCATCTTTTATTATTCAGTTTTTCCGCTTTTAACTCTAGTCCATTGTTTTCCCTTCTCTCTCTTATCAGTTTATCAAAGAATCCAGACAAATTTTGCTCTTGTTGTTTCTCATACAACTCGGTCTAAGGGATCTACCACAGCTGCTTTTCTGGTTTTGAGGTTCTTTCTCCTGCAGCACTGGGAAGTGAACTTTGCGGAAGTGCAGGCGCGTTTGGAAACCCTCAGGTGGCGGGATTTGCCAGAGGCCCTTCGTGTCTCACGGCCTTGGAGGCCATGGTGATCAAGACAGGGTTCTCCTTGACCTACCTCGTTACCGTTGATTTCTTTATCTTGCCTGCTTGCTCATTAAATTAAATGCATTTTTCCCATTCTTACCCTGTCGTGTCCTGTTACAAATTCTTGAGGATATTTTCTAAAGCTTGTCGTTCCTTTCAACTGTCGTTTCATTCTTTCGTAGATTATTTCCTTTTCTTTTTGTTTTGTTCTATTATTGCTTGCATTTCGTGCAAAATTTGTCATTTCCCCGAGTTCGTATTCTCCCTCTTCATTCTCTTACTTAATTAGCGTAGCCGTCACTCGTTTGCATTTTTGTTGTTTAGTTTCTTATCGGTTTTAAGGGCTTCTTTTGCAACTGACAGTGTTCATTCATTTCTCACTTCCAGTGCGCTCCCCGATGACTGATTGGTATTTTCCTTACCCAGTTAATTATCGACATGCTCGACCCAATTATTTATCGATATGCTCGCTTATTGCGTACGGACCGCTATTGAACTGGGTGAATGATCACCAGCTCCTTTCTTCCTTAAACAGGCAAATATTTCTGTGAGCCAATGCATATTGGAGGCAAATATCACTTCATAGTTATAACCATTATTATTGTACTTAGGGACTGAGCAACCGGCTCAAATCTTCCTTTCACAAACCAGTGCTCAGTATTAAGTAGCATTGGACACTAGAAACAAACAACGAAAAACTTTGGAACAGTTATGTACAAATCGTATAGTAAATATTTTTCCAATACTTTCGCTCGGAACCATGCTGTCATTCTTAATAATGATATGAGGGCATGTGTTTGTTTGTTTTCATGGATTATTTAACGGCCGTTATTTGAAATGGACGTTTTGTTACTATAATTTTGCATTTATTTTATATTCATTTCTCTATGAAAAGCTTATTTTTGCATCAGTGATCTTTGATGTTTCAAGCCACCAATTTAGAATCGTGTTAAGTTTCGGCGTAGATGTGGGTTGATGACGGTGTGATGTCTGTAGAAGAGCCTGGTCGGAGGGAGGAGGGAGGGAGGGAGGGGAGGCAGGCAGAGAGGGAGTTACTTAGCGTAACGCACCGCTTAATAATGGCCAACATCCGGCAAGGAGAGCGTAGTTCCGCGTGGCCAAGTGTCGGTGGCGTGTCCCGCCTTGTGCAGAACTGGGGAAAGCTCTTCCAACTTGTCTCAGTCACCGGCCGCGACTCATGAGACTAGTGTACAAGGCGGCAGCAAGTGCCGAGGGTTTCACGCCGTTGATATCGTGATACGATGGTAACATTTGGTGCGACTTCGTTTCCAACCAGCAATGAAGAAGATTTTCGGAACCTGTTTCGGTGCAAAGCGCTGCACTTGGGTGTTTCTGGAGAAGTGTTAATTTCGTGATTAATGGCGGATCAAATATGAAGAACACAGCAGGGAACTATTTTGTTTAGTGTGGGTGATTACTGTGTGATTTACAGCTTTTATCGATTGAAATCATAGGAATCCGTTATTTTACACAACAGTGATATCTGTGGGTCTCTACATGTTAGGGTTTTCCGTATGTGTAACAGCAAAAAAAAAAAAAAACAATGCAGCTATAGTTAAATACTTTTCCGACAGATTCCAAGATCCCGCTGACACAAACACAAGCACCCTTGTCAACAAAATCAGACCTTTAGCTCATTTTTTCCAGTCCCAAAAACGATCTTGGTCATTTTGAAACGTAAAAGATTCGGTACCTTAGCCAATAGTCCCAAATACCCTTATTCGTTACTAAACTTACTTTTAAGATCTAGCGTTCATTACCTTTGCTGGAACGGAAGTTTGAGGTACAGGGGCGAGGATGCAGTGTTTTGGGCCCGTGTAAACAACTGGCTAATCATATCACGGTTTCCTCGCGTATAAACAAAAAAATAAATCAGTTAATGTTCAGCAAAGACCACTATTTAATAGATTGATTTTATATTCAGTAGTTAAATTATTATGAATATTTAAGTAGTGAAAATGACAATTTTGTCAAAATCTGTTAAAACTCGGGCGTAATATCTCTTGAAGTTTATATATTTGAACGCTGTGACCCACAAGTATTAGAACTTTCCAGGCAGTACACAGCAGGGTTCTCTAGGGTAGTGGCAACTGTACATATGAAGTGGAAATATATCGTTACTATTCAGATATGTTGTCTAATATTAAGGTCACGAATCGAGAACTCAACCGCCTTTGGAAGGCCACAGGTTAGCTTGAAAGCTTCTTCCCCAAATCTAAAATGTGAAAGTTAGAAGTCTCTGGTCCCTTGAGTTCGACACCATCGAAGAGGCGAGTCTATGTACTTTGATTGTTACCGATTCCGGAGGCAATTAGCCGAATTAAAGGTAGAAAAATGGCCACTGTACTCTGATCATGTTGGAACTTATTAGGCAATAGGGGGCTAATAATTGTTTCTCCCAAACTCTTTTCATCTTGACCTATTTTTGAAAGCCACTGGTCAGTTTGAAGGTCAGTATTTTACCCGTCTCTGATTTTGATGTAACTTGGCAGTTAGGTACCGTGGGTATTATTTGCATGAAGTATTTTTGAACTTAACCATTGCTTATAGGCCGTTGGCAAACTTATAAAAGGAATAATTGTGTTGTAAGACAATTTACTTTTCTTTGATGCGTGGATATTTGCTCAAACTGTTTTTGCCTTGACTAATTTTCTAGGTTACAGTTTTTGTTCAAAGTTGCAATTGCGTTTAAAGATGAAATTTGATTTTTACTCCACTTTTTTTCTAGATCTTGCAATTATGACACAAGACGACTCTGGTGCTCAGAGCCCGTGTGTCAGAACTCATAATAATCAAGTTCTTATTGTGAAAAGCATCTTTAGGAGGGTTGAGTATTCCCCCGCCTTCAATTGGCTAAAACTCTGCACAAATCCTCCAAAACTTATAATTTTTGCTATCATTTAAACAAATTTCTTATGATAGCTGACATCAAAGAGATTTCTCAATTTATTGTAATGATCATATCTACTGTAAGTGCAGCTGCTTTATGCAAAACTGTGTTGAATGGTAGTATCTGTTTGTCAGAGCAGATGTTTTCACTGTTCTTATTTTAGGGAATTTTACCTTGAGTAATGCTCACAAGTTCTTCAGTCATCCTAATAAATGACAGTATGAAAAAGAACAAATATATATATATATATATATATATATATATATATAATATATATATATATATATATATATATATATATATATATATATATAATATATATACATATATATACAATATATATATGTATTATATATACTGTATGTATATATATATAAATTATATGTATTATATATATATATATATATATATATATATATATATATATATATATATATATATATATATATATATATATATATATATATATATATATATATATATATATATATATATCAACAAAGAAATGTCGTTTTCCGTTGGGTGGGGGCGGGGTAGTGCTATCAGTGCACCTCATGCGGTCCACTGTAGCCATTACTTAGGGATCCTGCATGCTTGTTGGCCTCTGTGACCCTATCGAGGACATCTTGTTTCTGCTGATGTGGAAGGTTCTAAGGGGAGTGGCACAGTGACCTGATTTTAGTATGGGTCATCATCCTCTGTGCTGTTATTTGATCTTGCTGGCTGGTCTTTTCCTTCTGCTTGGGGGGTGGGGGATGGGGGAGAAGAATGTAGTCTAAGGATTTGTGTAAGTTTAACGGTAATTTTTGCAGAGAAATACTTAAGTTCTCAGCAGTTATGAATTCCATAGTCATTTTTCTCGGTTGGTTTATTTGAATATGTCTAATGAGTTCATGGAAGTATGGGAACTTGTCATTGAACGGCGATGAAATCTTGGAATATGGCTCAATTGTTTTGATCGGCTTGCAGTCGTGTTCCTAAGTTTGTCATCGTATGACCATTTTAGCTTTTCTAGAGGCGTTCGCATACCCATTTCAGACATTTGAATTCATAGACTATTCTGGTACTCAATTCAACTGGCCTTCTGTTGGTGGTATTGTTTTTCATCTGAAGGGGAACTGGCAGGCTGAAAACTGTTTTCTAGAGTATCTTCAGTTTCATGCCTTTAATGATGATTCTGTTTTCCCCGCCGCCGGCTGATGAAGAGTTAGAGGAATTTATTTCTGGTGATAGAAATGCATTTCTCGCTATAATGTGGTTCGGATTCACAATAAGCTGTAGGTCCCGTTGCTAAGTAACCAATTGGTTCTTAGCCACGTAAAAAATAAGTCTAATCCTTCAGGCCAGCCCTAGGAGAGCTGTTAATCAGCTCAGTGGTCTGGTAAAACTAAGCTATACTTACTTTTTTTTTCTGTGGAGGGCATCCGTCTCCTGCCTGTAGGCTGTTTCATAGTGCCTCTTGTGACAGATATGTTTTTTTTGGTCGCCCCTCTTTGATGTTAGGCATGAAATATTTCTATTTCTTTTTTTTTTTTTTTACTTTTCACATCTTTATGATCTCACTGGTGTATTTGCTGTTTTTCACCATCGACCTCAACTCTTTCTTGTTCTGCATAGGCCTCTCCCAAGTACTGCAGTGCTGACATGGGACCTTTATTTAAGTCAGGACACTCTCCCCTTTCATTAAGGTAGCGCCGCACGGTAGTTTTCATTTACAAGGATGTGACCTATTGGACAGGCTTTTTCTTAATGAGGATGTTAAGGATGGTTATGATCATGAAGTTGACGAGTGAATTGGCTGAATGTTTAGCTCACCAGTTTCATTGATGTCCATGAAGATGCCATCTACGTATCTATGGTGTTGGTGGCTACTGAAACTTATCCCTACATAGCAAAGAGAACACTGAAGGGTGGTCTCATTGCCGTGCCATCCATCCGTTGACAAAGTTTCTCTTTGAGCAAATAGATAGGGCCCTCCATTGTGCATGCAGTTGGCATCTCCTTCAGCAGGTTTTCAGGGATTGGAGGATCTGCCAGATCTGCAAATGTTATCCAAGATGATTTCTATACTTCCCAGGACAGGACATCGCTGAATAATCTGCCCATGTCCAGGAATGTGATGTATTTTTCAGGTTCGGTCGTTTTTTATGTCAATGAACTCAATGGCAGATTTCAAGGAATAGCCTAAAACCTTATTAAGGACTGTGATCATTTTATAAGTTGGGACATTATCTTGGAAATAATGTGCCTAAGTAGGTTTGTGTCGATGGTCCTTTAACTGTATCCAAGTACATAGTCGAACATTACTCTCAGGAATTTTATTTCACTGCAGGTTGTTTTCTCTAATGGTTATAATGCTTAATCCT
Organism: Macrobrachium rosenbergii; assembly: GCF_040412425.1. NCBI lineage: Eukaryota > Metazoa > Arthropoda > Malacostraca > Decapoda > Palaemonidae > Macrobrachium > Macrobrachium rosenbergii. The sequence continues at coordinate 44,589,865 of NC_089781.1, forward strand.
CTTCAGTGCTTCAATTGGGTCCTTTGTCAGTGATAAAATCAGTGCAACCTGTTTTAGGTCATTTGTCCTTCCTTTACGAGAAGACTGTTCTCCAATGGTGATGTCTTCTTCTGCCAGAGATTTATCTCTTTTAGATAGAGTGGTTTGTGGTGGCAGGTTTCTGTTTCCTAGCAGTTATGACTTGGACCATCGAAGGATGGTGTCTTGTTTGTCAATTTTTCATAAGTTGTATTTTAACAGAGATCTTTTACATTCTCAATTGATCCCTGATCCCATTTTCCTGCCGAGATCAACCAAATTTGCTGAACAGCAGCACCAATATGCAGTGGGTGTGCCTCGCTGCAGAACTTCTCAGTTCCAGAGGTCCTTTATTCCTCACACTGTTGGGCTGTGGAACAGCCTTCCTGAGGATGTTCTGCAACTGGAACTTCGAAAGTTCAAGCGAAGATGCCAATGCTGTTCTCCGTACATTTTAACACATTTTTATCTATTTATTAATTTATTTGTTATTTTTTAATAAGTGAGATCTCTTCTTTCTGTATTTCCCTTTACCTCCTCTTACTTCTTCCTAATGAACACCATTTACTTTGGAAGCTTGAATTTCAAGTCAGTGGCCCCTGTGGGCTTTTTCCATATGAATAGGATTCAATTTCTGAACAGCAACAACAACAACAACAATAATAATTGCTTCAGACGTTCTTAAATGTTCTCCAGTTCTCTTTATTATTATTTTGTGTTCTGTCTCTACTCTGAAATATGATCATTAATAGCTTCAACAAGATCAGAGATAAGGTTCAAAATCGACAATACAGCAGGACTAACAAAAAATGTTGCTCAGCTTTCTAGCAAAAATCAAATGTCGGAGTATTTTTCACTTTTGTCAGTATAGCACGATTTACATTTTAGTGCACTTAGGACAGATTTCTCTCGTCATTATCAATGTTTATGGAGAATAGAAAAGATCTCCAGATTTCTTCTCTTTAATTTTGCCTTGAGTAGCTTAAATGAGTTAAAATATGGAGCTTTGAAACTTACGGGACAATAGAGCCATTTTGAGAAGCCGAAAGTTCCAAAGCAATACCTATGTCACTGAATTCTTCACCCTCATAAAAGCAAGAAATCAACCCATTTTTATAACTTGTTTTAGCAAAAGATCACTGAATGAGTGGGTTCTAAATTTTTCCAGTACACTTGCGTTCAAAAGCTGCTGTTTTAAAAGATTTTCATCTATCCAATACATCACTTACTTTGAGTATGTTAATGTTAGAAATATTAATACTCATACAATGAAAGCAGTTGAAGACTTGGTGTTTTTCCACGAATTCATCATACATTTCTGAGAATATGAGCGTGGCAAGAATTTCTTTGTAGCTACAGTATTACTCAACGCTGAAGGTATAGTCCATAAGTCGATCATCAACCACGTCGAAGTCACCACCACAAAAGCACCTCGATGGTGCGAGGTAGCCCATGTCGCCATGTGTCACTGTGAGTACCTGCCCAACCGTGACAAAAACCAGAAGACTTTTGCCTCATTTCTGAAAAGTATGTCATTGAATATTTCCTTTCAGCGTTGGTCCTAGGCTACCTAACACTGACTAAGATGCAGCTTTGGCAACCAGTGTCTTTTTGCGTAATGTTGATTATTACGAATAATTTAACAGAATAAAGAGTACTTTTATCATATACTGCCAAAACTCGGATAGATTTCACAATGATTTCATATACTTAGAAAGTATGTGTGTGTGTGTGTGTGTGTGTCCCTGGTGAAATGGCTCTGGCACTTCAAAAGAATTTCGTATAGTCTTTAGTATTTTAATTCTTAATCTTTCGTGGTCTTTGATCTCGAATGTCTTTGGCACTTCAAGACTGAGTCCAGAAAGTGGCATCACAAATAGGACCATTCAATAATTCAAGATGCAGGCTCCCACAGAAGAGAGAGAGAGAGAGAGAGAGAGAGAGAGAGAGAGAGAGAGAGAGAGAGAGAGAGAGAGAGAGATAACTCTGTCTCCGGTTAACAGAAACCACTTTACGAGTTAAATTGTCGCTGCTATTTCTAGTAAAATAAAAAAGCAATATTGGTCCTTCCTATCCCTAGAATCTGGCCGTACTACTGTAGTTCTCTGCGTCAGGAAGTTCGTATTTGTCCATTGGAAAAATGAGTATGAAAATGTTAACGGGGAAAAGAGGAGTTTTGCTGAAAACTTTAGAGCTCAGTGTTTTTCTAGAGGTAGGATGTTTATGGAAAAATTTGTTCCATAAACAGTCTTGATATGATTTCAAGTTCTCTTAGTTTTCTGTAAAGAAAACTATTGTGCCGGCTTTGTCTGTCCGTCCGCACTTTTTTCTGTCAGCACTTTTTCTGTCCGCCCTCAGATCTTAAAAACTACTGAGGATAGAGGGCTATAAATTGGTATGTTGATCATCCACTCTCCAATCATCAAACGTACCAAATTGCAGCCCTCTAGCCTCAGTATTTAAAAATTTTTTTTAAAGGTTAAAGTTAGGCATAATCGTGCATCTGGCAACGATATAGGCCAGGCCACCACCAGGCCGTGGTTAAAGTTTCATGGGCTGCGGCTCACACAGCATTATACCGAGACCACCGAAAGATAGATCTGTTTAGGTGGCCTTGATTATACGCTGTAGCGACTGTACAGAAAACTCGATTACGCCGAAGAAACCTCGACGCATTTTTTACTTGTTTAATATCGTTCTTAGCTGAGTTGAATAAGGCAGGGTTTGAGATTCCTAAGACAACTGAACAACGAGGGGTAAACGATAAAGACAAAGCGATGACTGTATCACTATTAAGGTCCCGCCCTCGCAAAAGCATGCGCAGTCACGTACGCACAACTCGGAAAAATCTTCGAATGGTTTGCTTCCAAAGTTTAGTCGGTGTTCCCCGAGTTGGTTTTAAAAGACCTATGATAGGGGATTCCAACTATCCAAATAGTCATGATTATGAACATCTTGTGAAAGAATAATGGGCAAATTTTGCGAAAACTGCCCAAACTTGGGAAAATTTCTTTTAAGGACAAAGATTCTTTAAGATTCTTTAAAAGAGCTAACAGGGAGTTTTATGATGTTCTTGAGTAATTGTTATTATTATTATTATTATTATTATTATTATTATTATTGGAATTGTTTACCATTATGGACTATGTAAGACCTAAATAGTGATTGGGTAGACATCCTAACAAAATTTAAATAGAGTTGTCCACCGCTGCAGAAACTGTTGGCACAGGTGTTAGAGTAAGCGTTCACACCTGTTATCCATGTTCTGACTTAGTTCAGGTACTGGGGACGGGTTCATAAAAATATTCAACCGTAGCAATCAATTTCAAGTCAGTTATGTATTGTCATAATAGGAAGGAAATAACATGAAAATTTGTCTATTTTTTTCAAAGACTGTAAACAGTATCTGAAAATTATATTATATATATATATATATATATATATGTATATATTTGTATATATATGTATATATATTTGTATATATATATGTATATATATATGTACATATATGTACATATATATATATATATATATATATATATATATATATATATATATATATATATATATATATATATATGTGTGTGTGTGTGTGTGTGTGTGTGTGTGTGTGTGTGTGTGTGTGTGTGTGTGTGTGTATAAAAGAGAATGTTTGTATATTTGTTTGTCCACTACAGAAATCCGAACCACTTGACAGGCCGAGACAAAATTTTGCACACGGCCTCTATGTCACTCCAGAAAGGTTAATTTGCATGTGACAGACATACAAATACAGAAAAAAATCATTTTTACGTCACCTTTTCCCTCAGCTTTCTGGGTTAATTCTCATTTTCCACCTACGCTTAACCTTTTTTCCAGATATTGTCAGACGTATAATTTCATTCTCCTCCTCCCACAGCAAACCCTATAATCAGTTTAGCATATCCAAAAAATTAAACAGATGTTTGACTTTATTAGAATCACTTTCATTCAGTCATAAAGCAATGTAATTCAAAATATAACTTCTACCACCATACCAGTCAGATCTTACAATTCTCGCCACGGAAAAAAGTAGTAACAGCCCAAATGTTTCTGTGACAGGCATACCCCCTCATTTAAAAACTACTCGCGTCGAAATTACCACATTTTTTCAGTGTTCGTCTAAAGCCAAACGTATTTTAATCATATCCAGCCAATAAAATACAAGTTCTTAAGTACCTTGTGGTATTACCATCGCCGTATCTAAGAACTTATTCACGAAACAAAAACTGGTACTTACGGGCAAAACTGTAAACTGCCATTTAAAAGCACCAAGGGGGAATGGTTGTAGAAGAGTCTGCGTATCATTGCTGCGAGGGTACAAAAGACGTCCACAACAAACTGTCAGAAAACTCATTAGCTCTCAAAAACATTTTGCTAAATGGGTGAGGGGCAAAGTGAGGCATCTGCACAAAGAAGTTTAATGAATGATTTAATGAGTATGGAAAACTTAAATGATGGAAAATTCTCACCAGTCTGGTTTAATGCTTGGTATGCTATCGCACTTGGCTTGCATATTTTCCTGCTTGCTTAATAGGGCACAACAGAGTGAGTCCATCTCAAGGTCTTGGGCACAAGCATAGTTCCAAAAAGTTCAGTCAACAAAGGTTGGCTTGAACTTATTTTTCAAAACTGATTTGCATTACTGATGCAGAAACTACTACTTTTTTTTTTTTTAGATGGAACAGTAAGAGAGTTTTTCATTTCTTTGCTGTTAAAGTTATGAAAGTGAGGATGGAAGTCATCATGATGAAGGGGAAAATGTTACCAGAAACCAGTCTGTTAGTATTGTTGTAGTTGTACTACATAGAAATGAAAAGCCAGGCATAGTTTTTCTACATGCCCAGAATGCTGGTAATGTAGTAGACACATCGTTGATAGCCTTACTTTGATGCATGTTGGCTTTGACAAAGTGGGTTGGAGTCTGACTTTTTCCAGAGGCTAAAAAGCTAGATGGATCTGTATACATAAGTTATTTTCAGCGCTAGGACCACTGGAAACACTTGGCTCCAGCAGATGTGGCATTATGTCAGTGTTTCATGTCAAAGTAAAGAAGTTTGCCTGGTAAATTTGGGATGTGTAAAGAGGTCTCTAGGTGGATAGTATATACCTGCAAGCTTTAGGGAGATTTCTGATCTATCTGCATGGTAGGTTTATTTATGAAGCAAAGTTTGACCTATTTACCTTGGAGCAGAAATAATACAACCCAGTCATACCACCAACTAAAGCAGTACTCAGAGAGCATGCAGAACATATTTCTTATTACACATGATAGATATGGCTGTTTGGGTTGAACAGAAAAGTAGAGAGACTTGGAAGACTTTTTGGACCTCTCTTGCATCTGCAATTGCAATATTGCCAGGAGTTGCTCATTTGTGGCCACAATAATGACTGAACTGGAGTGTGCATGTGATGTGCTACAGCTACAAACTATATGCTGAGGTGGTTTTTGTCGTTGCCCTGGCTAAGCCCAGATGGACTAAAGAAGACTTACATCATTAAGACACTGCATTATCTTATTTGGTAATAAACGGTGGACGAACTGTAGATTAAGATTTTATTATAAAGAAGGATTTTCAAAACACACTTCATGTTGATTGATTGTGGCACATAGTAAATCTGGCAAATCCTCATTGCAGGTTATTTATAATAGGTGTTGATGTGACCTAAAAGACCTTAAAAACAAACTTTTTCATCTGGACAATTCAGTCAATTCCTATTTTAGAATGATAATTAGAAGCCAGATGGTGCCATCTTCTGGAGTTGGCCAACACACTGAAACTTCTAGTACCCAGAATATTTTTCGCTTTCAACTACCATGTGGAATACTCGTGGTGATTTCCTTGTAACCATTACCGTAATCCTGTATGGTTGCATCGGCAGTTATCTGCCTTACCAATCGAAAAAGTAAGTGTAATCAGCTTTGCTGGGTAATAACGAACTAGATAAGGAAAGGTCAAAACAAATCTTATGTAATCCCTATAGTAAAAAGTTGCTCGAAGTTTATATGGGCAGCAAAAGCCTTTATCTCTGTAAAGTTTATTTAAATATATTTTTACGTGGAAAAACCAATATTCTCTCTTTCACCACCAATAATAATTGTTATCATTATTAGTTTTAATGATTTCTTCAGAAAAGACTCCCTTTGCACGGTGCAACTAATCTACATCCGCGAGTGTTGGTCTTCTTGTGTTGGAAAATAATCACTAAAGCTAGAACAACAACTACACTTTCTCTTGAGTCAGTAGTTTATACATGTCTTAAAATTTTGAAAAGAATGCAGTTCAAGGTTTGAAGGATCTCCCATGAATGGATACGCGGCCATTCATCGTTAGGAAACAGGGGCAATGGCGATTTGTTCTAGATTTAAGAAAAGGTGGAGAAGTCTTAGATACATGACACCATATCAATGAAAGGCTAAGTATGAAAAACGCCCCATTAGAGAATCTCCTCCGTAGAGGCCTGATGCCGCCAGTGCACGTCACGTTGTGCACTGCTGGCAACACTAAAGGGGGTTTGCAGCGTTCCTTCGGACCCTACAGTAGCTGCACCGCTGTTTAGCTTTTTATTTGACTTCCATTCCCGCTTTCTATCTTCAGTCATGCTGTTCAGCCTCTCCCTTGGAGCAACTGTGGGGTTTTCGCTCAGTTCCACCTTTAGGTCTCTGCCTTCGTCTCCTTTATTTTCTGATCTCGTAATCTTGCTGTTCAACCACTTTAACTCTCCTTTTCTCTGCCTTGTGCGCTGGATGGTCGAAAGTGCCCAGTGCTGGCCTTGACAGCCTAAATTTCATGAAATCAAATAAAATCAAACTTACGGATCCTTGCTTTGACAGAACTACTTTGGTCATAAAGAACTATTCGGATAGGCAGGGTCATTAAAGACTTCAACGGCAGAGAATGTGAGGGCACCTAAATGAGAACCACAAGGTCCCGAGGGAAGATATTATCAGAGAAGGTGACGCAATGCTACTTTGAAGTGAAAGAATTAGGACTGTACAAAAATAGCACTAGTCTTCCATATTCTTGTTTTTCACTCTGGCGACTTTATTTGAATGAAGGTTTTCCACCACCCTTGCTCTTCTTTTGTTCTTCCTCCGTCCACCGTCACCACTTGTCACACCCTTACGATCACAACGGAAACGTTGCTTCGTTTCTTCTCAGAACTTCCTGCAGGATGTTAGGAGACAGCGTGAAAAGAACTCCTCCCTGACTCGGTGATAAACATGAAGATTTAAAACACTCCCTCCCATAAGCCGAACTCTCTAGGAAAGACACGTTTCAGGAAGTTAATTCTCTGAGGTTGAACAAGATGAGCGCAAGTCTTGAATCTCATAAAGCATCAACAACTTCCTTTAGTTCATGTCAACATCGGAAAATCTAAGGGAATTAAATTTCTTATTTTGGATGTCAAGATTAGAAATCTTTGTCTTTAAATCAGAGGTTCTTAACCTTTATTGCTTAGTGGCGCATTAATGACATACACTGGAATTTGACGGCGCACCAACTCTACAGTCAGTGTAATTATAACTATTATTATATAAGCCTGCTACATATTCAACTGACACAAAGGTACACACTATGGAGGGCTACCCATAATATTAGTTCAAATATGTGTGCAAACATGTATTATAATAATAATAATAATAATAATAATAATAATAATAATAATAATAATAATAATAATAATATTATTATTATTATTATTATTATTAATTATTTTTTCTATTATTAGAATGAATTAACGAGCACATGGGAATGATGTTCAACATACATTCTAGTTGTAGATTAAACATGTCTGATCAATGGACACTTGCGCCTGTCTGGATTTACATATCCTTTCGATGTTAGGAGGGACAGTGGACAGGCACACTCTCATTTCCTCTTCAACATTCAGCAATCTAGACCTCTTCTTAGTTTTGATGTTTGTGAGTGTTAAAAATCCTAGTTCACACAGATATGAGGTCGAGAACCGCAGCAATATTTTCTGGGCTTTTAGGGCTATATGAGGGTGTTCCTTTTCAATTCTTATCCAAAAGCTTTCTAATGACATATCCAAGTACTCCAGTTTTAGCGTGTGGTCATTACGGATGTTAATTAGTTCCTCTTCTTCAAGGATACTAAGTTGTGGCTTGCTTGAGGGATCATGGATGAAAGGATTTCTTACCCAATCATATTGATCAACAGATATATTTGGGAAATATTTTTCAATGTTCCTTTCTAGAATTTCAAGGTGCACCTTGATGAGTGGAATGATGTCTGTATGTTTAGCTTCAGCAGTCTTTTGAAACATATCGGCATTGCCATCACTCACCCATCTTTCCAAAGCCTTATTTTCCCCAGCAAGCCCTTTATTTTGTCAGATGATGTTAACATATTTTCATTTTTCCCTTGCATACTAGTATTAACCTTGTTTAGATGTTCAAATATATCCGCCAGGTAGCATAACTTTACGCTCCAAATTTCGTCAGGCAGTAGTTCACAGAATTCAGGTTTTCCCTGAAGAGTAAAGAAAACTATCATTTCCTGTCTCAGTTCATGTACTCTCGACAACACTTTGCCCCTTGATAGCCACCTGACCTCTGTATGGAGGAGGAGAAGGTCTTCGTGGGCAGATCCCATTTCTTCACAGAGGATGGAAAACAGTCTTGTCTGCTTTGGTCTGCTCTTTATGAAGTTTACCATCTTTACAACACTTTCAAGCACAAGTTTTAATTCCTGCCCAAGTATCTTTGCAATAAGATTTTCACGATGTAAGAAACAATGTGTTGTAATCAAGTGTGGGTTTTCCTTCTGCGCTAATGACACGAAACCTTTTACTGATCCCACCATAATTTCCACGTCAGTCCCATTTCTTTCAAATATTCTGCTACTGACGAGAATATGTCCTGTCCTGAAGTTTGCACAATTTCTTTGCAGCACAAAAATTGTTCAGTTATTTTATGATCAGTAACGTATCTGATGAACACTAGTAATTGGGATTTACCTCCAACATCAGTTGACTCGTCTGCTTGCAGAGCATACATTTTATCTTTCATAAGCTCGCTGACAGTCTTTTCAATGCCAGACGCCATATCCTTGATTCGTCTACCAATAGTGTCGTCGGAGAGAGGTATTTTTTTCACTTCTTTTTCAGCCTCATCACCAAACAAAGTTTTCACCACAAGCACAACAAGTTGGAAGAAAATATGACCCCGCAACTGAATGAGGTTTCATATGTTTTGCCGTCTGCTCCGCCACTAAATAACTTGCTCTCTCTGTTTTTTCTGCTACCTTAACTTTTTCTCAAACCTAAGCCTTTGTTGTTTGTTATCTTTCAAAAGTCTTTTAAAGTAATCCACAGGTTTCTGAGAGAGGTGCTTATGTTTTGTTGTTAAATGTCTTTTCATTTTCATAGTAGTCATAGATTCATTTGACAGCACAATGCCACAAACAACGCACTTTGGTCTTGGACCAAACTCGTCATCACAGCAAGTAAACCCAAGTTCTAGATAACTCTCGTTATACAAGCGAAATGATTTACTGCCAATGTCCTTGCTGCTATGTGTACGTGCTGAGGCCACCCTTGGACCTGAAGGACTGGACAAGATTTCCGCTGTCACTTCACTTTCCCTGCTTGGACCTGCACAAATAATCTCACTCTGAAGCGTAACTTCACTTTCCACTATCGGATATGAACAAGAAGGCTGGCTTTCAGTAGTTAATCTTGCTTCATTTCCAGTGTCTTCGACATGTATACCTTGTGAATCATTATCAACTTCCACTCAATCTCCGCTGCTGTCAGTGTCAACAAGATGCTTGCGTTTTCTTATGATAAACTTTTCCATGTTTGGCAAGGTTCAAACTTATTACCGCCACAGTAATAACATGCACGACGGTCATAGATGCACTGTTACTGGTACTGTACCTTCCAATGAATCCTCCCACGCAGCTAGGATGAACGCTGGGAGAGGGGAACGGAGTAGCTAGCCGCGGTACAGACGGGAGGCTTACGTGTATATTACTCGTGCTATTTTGTAAAGGGAATGTGTTCTTCACACACACACACACATAATCATACTTACATGCATGCACACAGACACACACAACGCGGCGCACAGGTTGAGAATCACTGCTTTAAATACTGGAGCCTTATCATTCGACAAGCTCTTTCACTCCTGTAGCTTCAATAAAAGTTTTTTTCGCAATTCTTTTTAGTGTACCAAATGAGGATAAATCATATTTTACACTTCTAACATGTATCAGTATTTCATCCTTACCTCTTCTTGATGCACTTCTTGTGCACGTTCTTACCTCATTTGTATTTAATATGCAAGTGCTGTCTATTCGTATTGCAAGCAAATGTCTACTTTTTGTCAGCTGGTTACATGTGATCAAGTTCGAGGGGATGTTATATATATATATATATATATATATATATATATATATATATATATATATATATATATATATACATACATAAACGTGTGTGTGTGTTTGTGTACAAAAGAGAGATATTACATGTGTTTGCCGAAGGAAGAAAGTATAAATGCTTTGAGTTATTTTGAGAAATTGATAATTTATTTACCATTCTACACATTTTTATCTTGATTCTACATCCAATACTATTTTTCCGAGCTTTGCAAACCCGTGTGTGTTAGTGGGACACAGCAGCCAGAAAGGCGTGGGAGCACTTGGATGGATGGGCGGGCGGACTGACGGGTGGGTGGGTGGGTTTTCTCCTCTTTCCTACGGCAATGTAATGCAAAATCTCGTGGTTGCTAATGTCTTCTACAGCTTTGAGTTCGTCATCGGAACACTTTCTTTAATATTTTTCGAAATGAGATTAGTTAAACACTGTCATGGGTAATATGTGATCTGTAAATAAGAACGCCATTCATTAACGGACATTCATTAAAAAAGTTTCAATTGCATTAACTTTCAATTTAAAGATTTGCATTTCTTGTTTACAGATTTACATGCATGTACTTACAAGAGAGAGAGAGAGAGAGAGAGAGAGAGAGAGAGAGAGAGAGAGAGAGAGAGAGAGAGAGAGAGAGAGAGAGAAAAGCATTTCCCCTAGACCCCTAGAGTATCAATTGTTCTGGTTTGTTTCTGTTAGTTATACTATCAAACTGTGCAATTAACTGTCCATAGGTTTCCAAAATACTGTGCTACACATCACAGTTATCATCTTTGTAGTATTCTTTGAAGTAAAGCAGGTTTTGTTGCAAATGAGCATTCAATTTTATAAAAAGGTCAGCCTTCAAAATGCCCAGCTTTCTTTTAACGTTTTTAATAAATTACTTTAGGTTCAAGGGTGTTTTAGTTGTTTTTTTATTCAGATCTGCACTAAGCGATTAAACGTTACATGTAAATTTCTTTAAAAAATTGAATAAAGAAAATCTCTCTCTAAATTTGGCTTTCACATATTTGAATAAATACTGTAGTGAAGGCGCGAGTGAGAGTCACTGTCTACAAACTTTCTAATTTATTCAGACAACAAACAGACAGGTCAATAACTCTTGTGAAGATGTTGGGCTCGTTTGATCTTGAAAGACATCTGATGGTAATGTTAGCGCTTGGCTGTATAGGACTTTTGCTGGAGATTTGTTAAATGCTGCATGCGGTGTCGTTCTTAGGCCTGTAAAACCAATGGTAACACCTTTCTCCCGTTCCCACCTTGACATCTGGCGGTGAGTGATGCCTTCAACAACTGGTATAGCCTTTCGATGATGCCGTTAGCTTCTGGACTGTCTGTCGTGCATGTTATCTTTGTCCCCAAACTGTCTGCGAGGGCGTTCCATGGGGCCAATGTGAAGCTGGCTCCCCTGTGGCTTGTGATGATGTGCAGAACTCCATGTCTGCTGACCCATCTGATGAGGGCTTTCACGCAGTTTTCCACCATCTATTGCCGTATCGGGATTGCTTCTGGCCACCTGGTATTTCTATTGATGATGGTGAACAGGTATCTGTACCCCTTGGAAGTAGGGTGTAGGGGTCCCACTATGTCGACGTGGATGTGGGTGAGTTGGTGGTGTGTTGTGTGGAACTCTCCTATCCCGCTCTCTACGTGTCTTGTGATTTTTGATGTCTGACACAGGATGCATTGTCTCATCCAGCTTTTTATGTACTTCATTACCCACCTGATGTACCGCTCTGCTATGATTTGGGCTGTTGACCGGCCAATGGGTGGGACAGGTTGTGGGCAAGTGTGAAAGCTTTTCTTCTGAGGCCTTCTGGCAGGTAGGGGCAAGGGCGTCCAGTACTTGTTTTGCATGCCATGGTTGTCTCTCCACTGTTGATTGACAAGTCACTACATGTAAGGGTGGGGTTGTCCCGCCGCAGTTGCTGTAGGTCCGTGTTGTCTCGTTGTGCTTCTGCTATTTTGGGACAAGCTATCCTGAGCTGGATGGTGTTGATGCAGTTTCTTGATAGTGCATCTACCACAGTGTTTGCTGAACCCTTCAAGTATTTGATGTTGCAGGAGTGTTCAGCTATTGCTGACAGATGCCGCTGTTGCCGTGCTGACCATGTGTCTGCTGACTTTGTGAAGGTGTGCACCAAGGATTGATGATCTGTTTGCACGACAAACTGTTGTTCCTTAAGCACGTGGCAGAAGTGGCGGACAACTTTGTAGACTGATAAAAGCTCCCTGTCAAAAGTAGAGTATTTCTGTTCCGCTGTCGTTAGCTTCTTGTTGAAGAAAGCCAGTGGACGATGACCATCATCTGTGTCCTGCTTAGTATGGTGCCTATCGCTGCGTTACTTGTGTCTGTTGTCAACATGAGGGACCTGTGGGGCAGAAGAAAAAGTGGTTGTTTTGCTAACAGAAATGCATTATCTTGGTTTTCTGACCAATTTAACTTTTTCTGTTTTCCTTGTAGGCATTGATATACCAGGCCCATAATTTTAACATGTTAGGGATAATTCTATGGTAATAGTTGATTGGTCCTGAAAATTCTTATATTGCTTTAATTGTTGTTGGTTTTGGGAAGTCCATGATTGCTTTTACTTTTTCTGGTAGGGGTTTAATGCCCTCTGGGCTTACTTGATGTCCCAGGAATTCCACCATTTTCTTTGCCCATTTGCATTTGTCTTCGCTTACTATTAGTCTGTTTTCTTTGAGTATTTGCCGTACTTTTTTGACGTTTTTAAGATGTTGCTTAAGGTTGGAACTAAATATGAAGATATCGTCAATGTAGACCATGCAGAATGGAAGGTTGCCAAACAGTTCGTCCATGAGTCTTTGGAAGTTTGCCCCTGCGTTGCAAAAGCCGAAACAGCTGTAGTTGAATATGTAGGTGCCGAAGCGGGTGATGATTGTGATCTACTCTATATCTTCCTTTGCTACGAGGTCTAGCAATGGCTTAGGTTGGCCGTCTGTGGCAGGTAGCGTGATGAGCTACCACAACTGGTTGTAGACCTGCAATGGTTGCTCATCTCCTATAGGTGTCCCCACGTAACTGAGGAATTTCTTGGCTCTTAGGGCGGGTGGCATGGTGAAGGATGACTTCAGCTGGTCTTTCAGCAGTTCATAGGTGACAGGGGTTTGAAGTTCTGCAAGCCATCCTGTGACTTGCTTGAAGATGTCATCAGGCAGGAATTCAAGGTGGCGTCTGCTTTGTGTGTTGAAGAGGTGATTTTCTTCAACTGGAAGATCGTTCCCACCCTGAAGAACCAAGCTTCTAGGTTGTGGGGTGTGAATGGAGGTAGGCGTATGGAGGTGGCAGGATGGCTTCACTGGAGAGGCTGGCATCGTTGGTGTTGGCTGGGTCAATCATCTCCATGGTCACTAATGTAGCAAAAGCATGAGTAAGAGTCAGTGTCTACAAACTTACTAGTCTATTCGGACAACAAACAGACAGGTCAATAACTCTTGCGAGTGGAAATGTAGCATCTGACACTAGGTGAATGAGAGCAGAGGTCACTACACAATCATTTGTGTTTGTTGACAGATGAATATATACATATAAATTGATATACAAGGCATGACTGAAGCTATGGTACATACGGCTGAAATGCTGACATTGTAATGCGTATGGTAATAAAGATACATTTAACATGACAATAATATGAATGGAGATATATATATAAAAGATGTGACGTATGCTGTGTTTCTTGTGTCCATGTGTTTCATGCGCGGAGTTGTTGTTGTGAGATTAGCGAACCAGGTGAGATGACAGTGTGTGGGGTCCATGTGGGACCCTACAATACACTCTAGGGCTCCAGTATCAACCTCAAAATTAAATTCCTTTCTGTATTGTATCATTGTCCCCTATGCGTTTACTTCTTGTATTGGCTCTTTATAAGTGATTCCAGTACATATTGACTCATTGTATTTGTCTGTTATTTATGAGTAAAGATTGGAATATTTTGTGTAAGAGTCATTTTGGCCAGCTGTCTGATGAGGCATCACGCATGAAATGGGAAGTTCCATCTGCTTACGATCTCTATTTTCTTATTCCTTTTTATCACTTTGTGGTCTTCTATCTACCTCCATTTTTTCCTTCTATTCTACACTAATTCCTACCATCTCCTATGCTCACTTTTTTAAGTCCCTTCACATTTCGGTGCTCTGCTTATTATGATTTTTTTGCTGTTTATCCTGTGCTCTACTTTCAGTCATTGCATGCGTTCCTGCAATGGCCAGGTCACTGGTGGCTGCCAAGGGATGTGTTCTTTCTTTGTAGGGGAGTAATATTGTTAAATTCTCCATTTTCCCCACTTTTATTTGGCTTTTCTCTATTATCTATATTTTATCTAATTCCATACTTATTTATTTTTGTTATTTTCTGTGAAAATTTTTGTCAGCAGACATCTGGGGCAAAAGATTCGGAATATGGTACTCGGGTATGATAAGGATCGGGAATAAGGTAGCACTGGCGAAGACTTGTGGAAAGGTTGCTTGGGTTCTTTAGAGGCTACTTTCGGCAGCCTCAGTGATAAGAATTATTTTCAGGGAAGTCATCCTTCTCAACTGCCTGAGATTCCTCCAGCATAATCTCCTTTCATGCAATCCTTCTTTATCTCTAGTATGAAAGTAGAACTTTCAACGAACTCTGTTATTTCTCTGATTGCAAACTAATTTCTATCTCTCAATAACAAACATCATCTTATAAAAATCTATTACCGTAAGAGTAAAAGGGGACTTCAAGTAATAAACTAAGGAAGGGATTTAATAGTAAGAAATACTCCATATGAGAAACCTAATCATGAAGGAGCGCAGCGCATTAGACGGCTCTAATCTCGGGAAAACGTTTATATGACCTCGGTTTAGGAAGTCACTAACAGACAATAATTATGTTGTCAAATGCTGGATAAATGTGATAAATTGGAAACCCTTTACAAAATGGATGAGATAGGCACTGAATTGCTCAAGCATGGGAGAAGTCTGAACAGTTTCATCAAATGGTAGCATGAATAATTTTAATATATCATAAGTATTAATAAGGATAGGGTAGAACATGAGCAGCTGGACAAAAGAGAAATTTCAGATAAAGGAGGACATAAATGACATACAAAAAAAGTTTGAAGTTTCATGTGGCGTAATAAGGGGAAGAGGATAGGCTAATGGCCTGTTCTAAGTATACATGGGTCAATTCAATACTTTTCGTAATGAGAAAGCAAACGGTGACACCGGTTAACTGAACACTAAAGATAGTGAATGGATCGTAGAAGGAAATAAGATTCTCAGTGAATTTGTTGAATTCTAGAACGCAGACGAAAGATTCGAAGGAGGTGGTATATTTGTGACTGAAGAAAAAAGTGCCGGACTAGTAGGTAATAATTAAAGTGGATACTAAACGAACCCCAAAATCCAAAATCAGAACATTTTATGATGATGCTGAGTGGTCCGCAGGACGAACAGATTTACATCTCGATCACTATAGAGTCCAAGCCTGTTTATAATAGCAACTAATTTCATGTAGCAGTTAATTTCTTCATAAGGACAGATTAATCAGGTGAGAAACAGAAAGGAGAATCAATGTATGACAAGATTCTGCAGGCCTCAAGATGCCCGTAAATGAAATAAAAGTGATGGTTTGTAAGAAAACTTGAGACCAGACTATAGCCATGGTTAGTTATGACCAACAGTTATAAAAGGACAACAGAAAAGGGGTCATTTAGAACACAAGTAGCTACATGGGATTAAATGGGGAGATGTTGAAAAAGTTGCAGGTGAAGTTGTACTTCGCTTTCTTAAGGGGTTTGTTGGTTTATTCAGCTGAATTTTTAGAATGAAGGGAAAAAGATTGTAGGATAGGGTAGAATGACGAAGTTGAGGTGGATCTTAAGAATCCTTTCAGGAAGAGTCTTAGGAGGGGGAAGGTAGTTAGGCAAGTGTGACGGTACCTGAAAAAATCATGACTTGCCGTTCGGAAATTTTGAAATTTTGAGGGGAAAACTGCAATCAAAATAGCATTAAAAAAAAAAAAAAACATTAATAGGAAAGTGAGCCCATTAAGGACAACAGGCATTGCTATAATGATGGAAATCTTTCCAGGATTTTACCTCTGTAACAAATTTCAATTTTTCTTCCGAAGGATGTCCTGGCGATGATCTAATCATTGTTGAGTGTCGAAACTATCTGAAGAATCAATTTTTGCCAGGTACAGAGGATGCACCAAGGCTGGTTGAACTTTTGTCAGCTGTAAATGCATATAATAGTTTAAATATCTTCATAAGGTTTCTTCGTTATTGCTGCGCAGAGAATTTGTTAAGCCTCAAGTGTAGAGTATAAGTTGTGGAACCGAATAGGAAATTACCCAAAAGTTTATTTGAGTGATCTGAATTTATCCCCAAACCTAAAAGCCTCTAAAAAAAAAAAAATAATTTTGCGCTTAATATTCCTGCATCTAATACACAAATTCAGATTCATCAAATATTAATTTGATCCATGTGGCCAAATTCATTCAGTCAATAACTAAGAAACAAGTTAATTTGGATTTCATTCCTACTCTCAATTCAAAACAGTTTCAAGCATCAACTAAACGTTTCAGTGTCTAATTATCCCATTCAACCACAGCTTACAAACATAAATTTATTGCACTTCTCAGATTCTACAATGGCAGCATTGGCTGTAAAATTGACTGAATATACGGCGCATTTATCATCGTTGATACATTTAACTTGAGATGTTCCCTGAGTAATCACCAAGTCCTTTACTACAAAAGCTATATAATTGATAGATGGAAAAGAATAAGCATAGTAAACGTACAGCTTACTTCCAACGTACAAAACTTCGCATTAATCTTACATTAAGGGAAATGTCAGAGAATAGAGAAGAATTTTATTTCCGATATCATTTTTAACATCTTGACCCACAATAGCGTGACAGTAAACAAAGGAAAGGATAACAGTAGAAAGGTTTTATAATATTTAGCAACAAGGAAAGTTGGAGATGGAGCACTAACGATATCAGCACTATGATTAAAAAAAAAAACAATAATAGTTATTATTATTATACATTTTGCTATTCAACATCCGGAAGGGTACCTAAGGACTTTCCCAGACTAGATGACTAAGGTATGCCAGCTAGGTAGCATTGATAATCTGAGACTCACGGACCCCTCCAGTCTCGGCAAATTTCTGTACTTACGAGACAGAGAGAGTGGGTGAAGACACCACGAAAATCTTAGGGGTGTAACTTTTGCGAAATACAGTTGTAGCAGGGGCCACGTGGGATAGTTCCCTTTTCCGTAAATTAAGATACCGTCAAATGAAAACAACACTTTTGAGATGGGAAAGAGTTCCTGAGGGAAGAATCAAAGGGATTTGACTGAGATTCGAATACTGACCGCATTAAAACGATCTGTAAGTTTTTGAAAGGCATAAAAAATAGAAGTCACTCAGCCAAGAAAAGTGAGAGATGGAATGGAATACAATAAAATGAGTGATAGACAATGATGATAAAACATGATTTTCTTTTTGTCAATCCACTCATGCGGAGAAATGAAAAATAAACGCCCGACTTGGCCAACGTCACTCGTGAAAGAAGACATTTAATGAGATGAGGAGTACTGTAAACACGATGGCCGATGGAAGCGTCTCTCATACCTCGGGCATTACCCAAAAATTTTGAAATTGAGTGGAGTAATTTACCTCTAGTTCTCCGACTCACTGTGTAGAGTGTCTTGAAACTGCTTCAATTATGGGAAAAACTAGAGGGTATGGTAACAACGTCTTTATTTATCGTGTATTGTGGTGGGTATCTGAAATATAAATTAATTAATTTGTGGCATGGACAATGTCTACTTGGTGGAGTATTTACCACGTTGTTTAGAGAGAGGTACAATGAAAGCGGTCAAGCGATTTCAAGATGTCTGAACTTTCTCAAGGGGGATTTTTGAACACTGGGTGCAAAGAAGACCAACTGTTTGATTAAAGTTTTGCTTGGTTGTCAGGGTGTGTTATATGTGAATTATTTTTGGTAGGTATTTAGCTTTTCTAGGCTTCAGTACTCTACAACTTGACCACACACACGAAAAATATCTCTTGCTTTTAATCCAGAGTTGATTGTCATGTAACTGAAAATGTAATTGTAACTGAGCAACATAATGTTCATTTTCTGAAAACATTGTCTTACTAGAAAAAAATTATTGCTTTTGTTTGCTTATAGTCGAATTTTATGTCCAATACTTTTGCTTCATTTGTAATGTTTTAACTATGAAATAACTTTTAATTTTTCATATATTTAGTTTTCAAAAGTGGCGTAAAGAAAGTTAAAGCTATATGTAAAGACCATTTTGAGGAGAAATCACTGGAATTATAAAATTATTTGTACCGGTATCTTCCTTGT
The DNA here is from genome assembly GCF_040412425.1 of Macrobrachium rosenbergii. Classification (NCBI taxonomy): domain Eukaryota; kingdom Metazoa; phylum Arthropoda; class Malacostraca; order Decapoda; family Palaemonidae; genus Macrobrachium; species Macrobrachium rosenbergii. Next base: position 44,608,681 of record NC_089781.1, read on the forward strand.
TCCTGTACAAAACCAAAACTGCGTGGCTGCCATCTTACCGGTCGGTCAGGAAGGGATAAGCAGTCAGTGAAGATGTCACGATAATTCAGAGTTAAAGATAGTAACAGTAAATGCAAATACAGTGACAACAGTGGATATCTGTATAGTACATCACATTATAGAGAGCGACTGGATCGAAATTAAAAAAAATAATGGGTAAAAAGACAAAGAAGATCAGAGCCCAATTACACCAATACCGAAGTGACGAAATGGGTTCGTACTCTCTCATCACGCAGTGGAATTCCCCCCTCTCTTCCTCGGGACCTGACCATATGAGAACCTCAAGGTATATATAACTGAAATGAGTGGCTTCTTCATATTCAGTCATTCTTATACCAGATTTAATATTGAAGTTTGATAAGAACATTAAGAGTGATATGACTGGGGCAATGCAACTTACACTTTGGTTTATTTTACATACGGTATCATCACATAACACTGTCATTCTAATTTGCAAGATTCTAATTTTACTTCAGAAGGTAAGTATAATTCAAGTTTGTCACCACTAAGGCCTGGTTTTTGCCTTTTATTTTCCACTAATTCAATATGACAAGAAAACATCACTGACACCAATATTTGCCAACTTCTGAAATCTGTGGGACACATGAAGATGATGGACTGGGATTCGGGTATGAGACGCTCTCTGACTCTCTTCAGGGGTGAGGTGCTCTTTGCTGTGGCCTGGAGCTCAGTCCGATGTGCACGAGTGTAGTTTATGTTACCCAAACCATGGAATAAGGCAAAGGCCTGGCCAGAAGTTTTCTCTGAGTAGTTCGGGCAAATAGTCAGGACTGATCTGTACAAGGGGCTAAATGCAATGTTTTGATGACGTGCTAGAATCATTCTAATATAATATAATATAATATAATATAATATAATATAATATAATATAATATAATATAATATAATATAATATAATGTAATATAATATAATATAATATAACTTATAACATAGGAAACTTATAGTAACAAAATGGTATGATAAATATAATAAATGTATTATTGAGGTTTCAATAATACATTATTATATCGGTAAACGCACACACACACACGTATATAAGGGTATGAAAATAGAACAAAGAAAAATCCAAAGTAAAAGTATCCATTCAATTAGTGCAGTCACTGGGTGATAGGATATTTTTAACAGGATTTTCCGAAAGCCTAAATGGAGGTAAACGACTAAAGAATCGAAAAGTAATTTTGATAGCTGACACTTTGACTAGTATCTATAATTCTAAAACTATCATTTTAGCAGTATTTTATTCTCATCACACTGAAGCCGTGTTTAGGCCCGTGCCAGACTATCTGAGGTCCATCAAATATAACCATCAATAATATTTAAAGATTATAGGCAGAGATGACTCTTCAACCATGACGTTGGTGTATTTCTTTTGCAAATATAGGGGAAAAACTCAATTAACTATTACGAACATTCAGTCGAAATATTGAGCACAGAAATAATATCTAGTCATAGATGTAAGAGTTGACAGCATTTAGTAGAGGGAAAATACTCATTTTGGGTGATTTTTACATCTGGCTAGCCCCAACCACTCCCTTCCAACCTAACCTAGGGTTGCCATACGTCCGGATTTTCCCGGATGTGTCCTACATTTAGGTGTCAAAATCCTCGTCAGGGGGGAAATTTTAAAATTTCTACAAATTTCAGGAATTTCAGCTTTTATACAAATTAAAAAAAAAAGATAAATAAATAATAAAAATAACAACAATGACGACGACGACAACAAATAAACTTGATATTGTGAGAGGGTGCAAAAGAAAGAGCAGGTAGACATTTACTGCTGGTTTATTGAGGAAGCAGCCCGCTTATAAAGAGGCGTGCGGACGTCAGTACAAAGACATACAAAGACATACAGGTGACCCGAGGTCAATTATTCTTTATGCAAAACAGGACAGGTACATACAGATAACGTGACAAAAATAAAATTAATAGATTAGACACAAAAATGCTCTGACAAATATACAACACATAAGGGCACAAATGACTAGGTAATAAATGCATAATTACATAATAAAAATATAGCTAGGTACTGCAACCTAGGGTCAGAAGAAAAAGGCACCGTAGAAAACGGAAGGTTCTTCAAAGAAAACCCAGTGAGCGGGGACTTTACAATACTCCTCCCCCAAAATGTAGGTAACGTCTGATCAAAACAGGTATCTGCTGGGGCGGTGGAGAGGGCAGCAGCTCCTCGATGTCAGCTGGGGGGTGTGTTGCGTGAGGGAGCAGTTGGCTGCATTCCTGCCTGGGTACGGGGCCTTATGGGGACGTACACGCAACTTTCTTGTGGGCGGGGTGGGCTGCGGTGGCGATGTCTCCTGCGGGGGTCTTTGAGGAGTGCCGCTGACGTCCTCCTCCAAGAGTGAGGGCTTGAGGTGGTCTATCGACACCCAGTTGTCCTTCCTGTGGACGGCCAGCCAGAAAGCCTTTTTGTTTCTCTCCAGCACGAGGAAGAGCCCCTGTAGGGCCTGGTTAAGGGTGGGCAGATGGCGTCATTCCTGACGAAGACGTGGGTGGTGGAGGACAGACCGGAAGGCATGAAGGGGGACATCCTGTAGGTGTATGTCCGCTGGCAGGGGGCGAACTTTCCGACCCCGTTGCAGAGCCTCTGGTCTGTTAGATTGGACTGGTCCTCTGTGATGAGTTTGCCCAGGGCTACGAGAGACTCCCCGTAGACTTTTTCTGCTGCGGACGGGTCGCCGTTGGCACTGGGGGCGGTCCTCAGCCCGAAGAGGACCCAGGGCAGCTGGTATTTCCAATTCTCTGCGGTGCAACGGGCCATGAGGGAGACCTCAGGGACCTGTGGAACCTTTCCACCAATCCGTTGGCCACGGGGTTGTAGGCGGTGGTGCTGTGGTGAGTGGTCGCCAGCAGGCGTGCCAGGGCGGTCCACAGCTCGGACAGGAAGGCTGGGCCCCTGTCCATTGTTATATGGTCCGGGACACTGAACTGGCTGATCCAGCTGGAGAGGAGGGCCTCGGCACACGCACTGGTGGTGGCTTCTTCCATGGGCGTTGCTTCGGGCCACCTGGACCCACTATGTCGACATGGATGTGCCCGAAACGCCTTCCTGGCTGGGGGAAGTCGCCCACCCCTGACTTGGTGTGGCACCCTACTTTGCTGGTCTGGCACTGGATGCACTGCCTCGCCCAGGTCGTTGCGTCCTTCCGTATGCCATGCCAGACGAACTTCTCTGCCAGCAGCTTAGCCGTTGTCCTGCTGGAGGGGTGGGACAGCCCGTGGATGATGTCGAAGACTAGATGACGACGGGAGGCAGGCACCGGTGGGAGGGGGTGGTCGGTGCTTACGTTGCTCAGCAGTGTTGGCCCCCCAGGGGCGAGGGGCAAGTCCTCCCACTTGAGCGAAGTGATGGCGGTGTGGTAAGCTGGAACCTCTGGGTCAGTGGCCTGTTCCCGGGCGAGGTCCTCGTAGTCAATCCCGAGCTGCACTGCGTTGAGTTCCTTCCTCGAGAGGGTGTCTGCTACAGGGTTCTTCCTGCCGGGAGGTACTTGATGGTGCAGTTGAACTCTGTGATGGCCACGAGATACTGTTGCTGCCTGGAGGACTATGTCAGGAGGGCCATGGTGTGTGCGACCCTGGGGATGAACATTCTGTAGTAGTTGACCATCCCAAGGAATTCTTGTACGCCCTTGACGGAGGTAGGGGTGAGGAACCTGGCGACGGCTTCTACCTTCGATGTGAGTGGGCGGACGCCTCCCGGGGATACCTCGTGGCCCAGGAAGTCGACTCTGTTGACGCCAAAGGTGCATTTATCGAACCTGACGATTAGGCCATTCTCCTGTAGGCGCTGCAGGACCTTCCGGATGTGCTGCAGGTGTTCTTTGTGGGACCTGGAAAAAATTAGAATGTCATCGACGTAGCATACGCAGAAGTTCAGGTCCCCCAGAATGCTGTCCATCAGTCTCTGGAAAGTCGCTCCTGCGTTCCTAAGGCTGAAGGTGGAGAAGGCGAAGACGTAGGACCCGAAGGGCATGATGATGGAGGTTTTGGGAATGTCCTCTGGAGCTACTGGTACCTGGAAGTAGGATTTTAAAAGATCCAATTTTGAAAATATTTTGGCCCTGAGGAAAGAGGCCGTGAGGTCTTGCATGTTTGGGATAGGGTAGTGGTCTGGTTCTGTGGCGAGGTTGAGTTGCCTGTAGTCGCCGCAGGGTCTCCAGGGGCCATCCGGTTTCTGCACCATGTGAAGGGGAGAGGCCCACAGGCTGGAGGCCTTCCTACATATGCCCATACGCTCCACTTTGGCGAAAGCATTCTTGGCCTCCTGAAGGCGCCGAGGGGGAAGCCTCCGGAACTTTGCGTGCGTCGGGGGAGCCCTTCATCTTGATGTGCCCTGGGCACCTGACACAGTTCGTGCTTGAATACCTCGGGGAATTCCTTCAGGAGGGAGGCGTATTGGTTTGGAGCGACTGAACAGATTGTGGGTGCGCTGGGGCCCGGCGCCAGCAGAAGGGACTGGCAGGACTCAGTGTCCAGCAGGCGTTTGAGGCTGACATCAACTGCCAGTCCAAAGTGGGCCAGGAAGTCTGCACCCAGGAGTGGGGTCCTCATGTCTGCGACGATGAAGTTCCACTTGTACCTCTGGCCCAGGATGGAGACCAACAGGAGCTTGGTGCCTTAGGAGAGGAAGGGGGACCCGTTGGCAGCTGTCAGGGAGGCAGCCGGGTCTGGCGGGTGTTTGCGGTCCTCTCTGGAAGGCGGGAACACTGACCGCACGGCCCCAGTGTCGATCAGCATCATCCTGCCGGAGACGGTGTCGCGGACGTAGAAACCTACAGGTGAGGGGCTACTGGGTGGTTTTGCTGTCATGGCGGCCTGTGCTGGTGGCCGCTGCTTCCCCCGTTTTTTAGATGGGCGAAAAGGCAGGGGTCTCACAGTTCCGGGCGTCCTTGCTGAACCACCGGTGGTAGTAGCAAGGCCCCGGAATTTCCTTCTTCTGGTGATGGGGTACCCACCTCCTGGCAACAACGTTGACCTCCCCTGCCGTGGTTTCCTCCAGCTGGAGGCAGTTGATGGGGTGTGCGAGCGTGGATGCCCACTTCGCTGCCCTCGTGGAGTCAGTCAGCTGCTGTGCCGTTTTAATCAGCTCCTCGACCAGCAGGGTGTAGGGCTCCAAGATCCGGCACCGAACCTCTGGGAGTGCCCGTTCTTGGTCGGAAGATGTATTCGTTCTTGGTCTGAATAATCAACCCAATTTCACATGTATAACATATGACTGGCAAGTGAACTATAGCTAGAAGTGTTCGTGAACTGTTGGTGATTAGATTAAAGTCGGAATAGCACGATAAAGCGTCGACTAAAGGTGTTTTTTCGAGTGAAATATTAAAAAATTAAGCATCATGGAAGCGTCTAGCAAAAACAGCGGAAAAGTGTCTAGCAACAACAGCTGCAGACGATGGAGAAATTTAGCTTGCCTAGCTGACTTCCAATATGATGAATTGGCAAGCAGGGAGCTGGGGTTTCTTATCATTGAGATCAATAACAACTCCAACCAAAAAGATGCAAAAACATACACAGACAGTGAAAGGATATGATCCTTCAAGCTGGAACAAGTCAGCAGAAAACATAATGAAAATAATTGAAGGAATACCAAAGAAAGTCCAAGTGATCAAGAGACTTATAAAGAAAATCTACATCAATCAACACATCCCAACAAAGAAAATGAACAAGATGTCACTACAAACATACCAAGATATGTCACAACTATGAGATTTATGGCAAATGTGCATATCTATGAGGTTGAATGCAGCGATCTAAATCCAAAAGTATGTAGAAACCTGAAAGAAGGAAAAGATTGCAAATTCAACAAAAAGTGCAGGTATATGCATCCTGTTGCCATGAAGAAAGAAAATCAAAAGCAAATACATATCAAAAATCAAAGTAAAAATGAAACAAATAAAGAAAGAAATAAAGAGTATGAGACAAAGGAAAAAAGCAAGCTGGCACCATGTTATGAAATGTCAGCACCACGATATGAGGCATCAGCACCCAGGTACAGTGCAACAAAGCAATGTATCTATGATGCAAATGGATGGTGCAGATATGGAGACAGATGCAGATACAAACACAAAATGAATAATTATGAAGATGGAAGATCAACTATTTTGGAAAAGTTGGATTTTTTAATGTCCGAAGTTATGGAAATGAAGAAAAGAACAACATATCAGAGCAGGAAAAAGACATGGGAAAATCCTTATTATTACCCATATTAGATAATGGGGATAAAACGCAAACCATCATAGTGATGAATGCACAGAGTTTAGTTTTGAGTAACTCAAAAAGAAAAATAGAGTTCTTAGAAGAAATAACCCAAACTGAAAAAATAGATATAATGAATATAAGTGAAACCTGGTACTCACAAGAGACTAGTAATGATGATCAGATAAAGGGTTTCCAAACTTATAGACCAGATAGAAAAAATAGGAATCAAAGGGGAACCGCGATATATGGGAGACTTAAATCAAGGAAAAATCTGTGAGAAATATAATAACACAGAATGTGAATTAATAGCAGTAGACTTTGAATCTGAAAAATTAGTAAACATTGTAATATACAGACCCCCTAATAAAAAAGAGTTTGACATAATAATTGACAAATTGGATGATACATGTAGAAATCACAAAGACTGGACTATACTTCTATCCGGAGACATTAACTTTCCTTTCGTAGAATGGAAAGAACAAATAGGGGACTGTGGTTGTATTTATACATATAAAAAGGAGAGCAATAGTAGTAAAGAAGATAAGAGGCAATTTGAAAAGCTATTAGATATGCTACTAGAACATAACATTCAGCAAATAAATCACCTGCCAACAAGAATGGATAATATTTTAGACCTAGTATTTGTGAATGAGGTGAACTATGTTAAAGAAATAATAGTGTATAATACGAGTATTTCAGACCATAATGTCATAGAATTAACAGTCCATTCCAAAGCACATGAAAACAGAGATAAGCCAGAGAAGAAAAAATGGGAAGGATATGGAAAATACAATTTCTATAGTAAAAATATAAATTGGTCAAAAATAAATGAAGAATTAAACAAAGACTGGGAAAACATATTCGTAAGTGATAATATACAGGTAAATATGGATATATTATATAAAATATTAGAGGAAATAGTGGAAAAATATATACCAAAGAAGAAAAGTAAACATCAGTCACGCATATCAAGAGACAGAAGGATTTTGTTCCAGAAAATCAGAAAGTGGAAAAAAGGTCTTGCAAAAGAAAAGAATGCATGGAAAGTGATGGAACTAAAAAATAAGATAGAAAATGCAGAACAAAAGATTATACAGTCAAAAGAAAATGAAAAACAGGGCCTAGAAGAAAGGACCCTACAAAATATCAAGCAAAACCCCAAAGTATTTTACTCATATGCGAAAAAGATGAATAAAATAAGAGTAGAAAGGCCCTCTAAGAACTGAAGGGCGATTAACGAATGAAAAAAAGGAAATATGTAACATGTTAGCAGAAAGATATAAGAGTGAATTTACACCTAGAATTGATAATGAAGATAATGATACAGAAATAAGAGATGAAAATAGTGAATATTTATCGGACATAGATATTACTGAAGCCAATATTGTTCAGGCTATTAATGAGATTAAAAATGGATCAGCAGCAGGACCAGACAGCGTACCTGCCATTTTGTTAAACAAAGTGGTTCGTTCAATCGCATAACTGCTCGCAATATTATTAAGACAAAATATAGATACAGGCAAGATTTATGGTGAGCATAAATAAGCGTATATTACCCCTACTTTCAAAGGTGGATCAAGACTAGAGGCAAGTAATTATAGGCCTGTGAGTCTGACATCTCATATTATGAAAGTTTATGAAAGGGTAATGAAAAAAATATATAATGAAACATTTAATGAAAAATAGTTTGTTTAATATAGGACAACATGGTTTTGTACCTGGAAAAAGTACACAAACCCAACTGTTAGTCCACCATGAAAGCATATATAAAAATATGATAAATGAAAAAGATACAGATGTGGTTTACCTAGACTTTGCAAAAGCTTTTGACAAGGTAGACCATAATATATTAGCGAAAAAAATGAGAAAACATAACATTGTGGACAAAGTAGGAAGATGGATAAAAGAATTTTTGCCAAACAAAAAACAGATAGTGATTGCAAACGACGAGAAATCGGATGAAGCTATGGTAATATCCGGTGTGCCACAAGGTATGGTGTTAGCTGCATTGCTGTTTGTGATTATGATTGCAGACATAGACAGTAATGTTAAGGACTCGGTAGTGAGAAGTTTCGCCGATGACACAAGAATAAGTAGAGAAATTACTTGTGATGAAGATAGGAACTCGCTTCAGAGAGACCTAAACAAAATATATAAATGGGCAGAGGTAAACAGGATGGTATTTAACTCTGATAAATTTGAATCAATAAACTATGGTGATAAAGAAGGAATACTATATGCATATAAAGGACCTAATAATGAGACAATCACAAATAAGGAAGCAGTTAGAGACCTTGGTGTGATGCTGAACAGGAATATGTTATGCAATGATCAAATAGCAATACTATTGGCAAAATGCAAAGCAAAAATGGGAATGTTGTTCCGGCACTTCAAAACAAGAAAAGCCGAACACATGATTATGCTTTATAAAACATATGTACATAGTCCACTTGAATATTGCAATATAATATGGTACCCACACTACCAAAAGGATATTGCACAAATAGAGAGTGTACAAAGGTCCTTTACAGCTCGAATAGAAGAAGTTAAGGACCTTGACTACTGGGAAAGACTACAATTCTTAAATTTATATAGTCTTGAAAGGAGAAGAGAACACTACATGATAATCCAGGCATGGAAACAGATAGAAGGAATTACCGAAAACATCATGGAGCTAAAAATATCAGAAAGAGCAAGCAGAGGTAGATTAATAGTACCCAAAACTATACCAGGAAAATTAAGGAAAGCACACAGGACATTAATCCACCACGCACCAGCATCAATGATGCAGCGTCTATTCAATGCGCTACCAGCTCATCTGAGAAACATATCAGGAGTGAGCATAGATGTGTTTAAGAATAAGCTCGACAAATATTTAAGATGCATCCCAGACCATCCAAGATTGGAAGATGCAAAATATACTGGAAGGTGCATCAGCAATTCTCTGGTAGACATCAGAGGTGCCGCACACTGAGGGACCTGGGGCAACCCGAACGAACTGTAAGGTCTGTAAGGTAAGGTAAGGAGGAGCTGACGGAGGAAGATCTCCCTCGACAGGCTTATCTCAGTGTGCCTGCCGCTGCCGTCCATCCCAGGTAGGAGGATAAGGTCCTGGATGGCGTGCCACGTCTCCAGGAGGTTTGTGTCCTGCTGTGGGTTGTTGACAAGGTCGAAGGTGCGGGTGGTTCTCTCGGATACCGGCAGGGAGCAGGTTTCGACGAGAGAGGGCTTCAGTTTCTGGTAGGTGGCAGGGCTTACGGCAGACGTCACCCATGGTCACCCATGGGGCAACCTTCCTGTAAATCTCCTCTGGTAGGACGTTGATCACGTCTGCCTGCAGCACTTCGTCGGTCAGGCCTACCACCCTAAATTGCCCCTCGACCCTGTAGAGCCATGATGACGGGTTGTGTTGTGTGAATGGCGACAGATTTATGGCGAGGGCGGACTTCAGTTGGTCTGTCAGGAGGGACATCGTGTGAGGAACGGTTACCGGCGTGGAGGAGCTCGCGGGTTTTGGCGTGGGGGAGGGCGCAAGTGGGTTTTGCGCGAGGGAGATATCAAACTCCGAGAAGTTCGCGGTTATTTGTATGTGGGAGGGAACATCTGCGTCCATGCTCGCTTCTGCACTCTCACTTGGAGTGAGTTAACACTCGCGTCAATACACTCTTGGGAGTGTGCCATGTGGGTCCGCTAATGACGCCGGTGATCGGCTGATGGGGGTCAGTACGCCCGAACGCTCTGTTACAGCACCATGGTTAGTCCATTAGGGGTGTGGGGTAGTTCACTGGGCCAAAACTAAGTCACCGTTTGGGTCCATTAATGGCTCCGGGAACCACTCCAGGGTCACCACTGTGAGAGGGTGCAAAAGAAAGAGCAGGTAGACATTTACTGCTGGTTTATTGAGGAAGCAGCCTACTTATAAAGCAGCATGGGGACGTCAGTACAAAGACATACAAAGACATACAGGTGACCTGAGGTCAATTATTCTCTATGCAAAACAGGACAGGTACATACAGATAATGTGACAAAAATAAAATTAATAGATTAGACACAAAAATGCTCTGACACATACACAACACATAAGGGCACAAATGAGTAGGTAATAAATGCATAGTTACATAATAAAAATATAACTAGGTACTGCAACCTAGGGTCAGAAGGAAAAGGCACCTTAGAAAATGGGAGGTTCTTCAAAGAAAACCCATTGAGAGGGGACTTTACAATAGAAATGAATAAATTATATATATATATATATATATATATATATATATATATATATATATATATATATATATATATATATATATATATATATTTCTTAGTACATGAAACGAGGTTGAGAAAGAGAAGGGTCTCTTAACATTACAATACAACTTCCATGAGACATAATGCAGTGACTTCTACAACTACATAAGATCCAATAAAGTTCTCCTCAAAAGTATCAGATCTTCTAAAAAATATGGATAGGCACACGTGCCACAACATGCAGCTACAGACATAATGAGCAAAGAAGACTGTAACTAGGTTAAGATTATATAGAAATTCAAGATAATCAGCCTTATGTTAAGGTAAGTTTTTTTTTATTATTATTTTATCATACACACACACGTGCACATCAGTGATAGATCATACAAACTGCATTTTTTTTTAACTAGGGATAACGGAGGGGTGGGGGGGGGGGTGGGGGGGAGTTCAAGAGGGAACCATCCTGTATTTTGACTGTTCAGATATGGCAACTCTAACCTAACCAAACCCTACCCACACTGCCTCAGCATGTCCCAACCTGTCGTAACCTAACCTAACCTCCCCCCTTTAACAAAATGCCCCTACCCTCTGACCTAATGCATACTCCCCCTCTAACATATCCTAACCCAACCTTTCCTAACCTAATCCACTGTGCCCCAACATGTTTCAGCTTGTCATGACCTGAATCTTTCTCAACCCAATACACACACACACACACAGACATATCAAAAACGTAACGAGATATGATCGCTCCCCTCCATCACCCTCCAAAAATATCTGACGAAGTGGTTAAGAGATCAGCCATCTTCCCTTTAATATCCTTTAGGCATCTGTAGGCACGATATCAATTAGACATCTGTTGGCAAAGTGTTCTTTAGGCATCCATAGGCATAATATCCTTTAGGCATCTGTAGGCATGATATTCTTTAGGCATACTTTGGCAAAATGCTCTTTAGGCATCTGTAGGCATGATACCCTTTAGACATTCTTTGGCAAAATGTTCTTTAGGAACCTGTAGGCATGATATCCTTTAGGCATACTTTGGCAAAATGCTCTTTAGGCATCTGTAGGCATGATATCCTTCAGACATCCTTTGGCAAAATGCTCTTTAGGCATCTGTAGGCATGATATCCTTCAGGCATACTTTGGAAAAATGCTCTCTAGGCATCTGTAGGCATGATATCCTTTAGACACATTCTGGCAAAACGCTCTTTAGGCATCTGTAGGCATGATATCCTTTAGGCATACTTTGGCAAAGTGCTCTTTAGGCATCTGTAGGCGTGATATCCTTTAGACATCCTTTGGCAAAATGCTCTTTAGGCATCTGTAGGCATGATATCTGTTAGGCATCTATTGGGAAAATGTTCTTTAGGAATCTGTAGACATGATATCCTTTAGGCATCCTTTGGAAAAATGTTCTTTAGATATCTATAGGCATGATATCCTTTAAACATCCTTTGGCAAAATGTTCTTTAGGCATCTATAGGCATGATATCGTTTAGGCATCCTTTGGCAAAATGTTCTTTAGGCATCTGTAGGCATGATATCACTTAGGCATCCTTTGGCAAAATGTTCTTTAAGCATCTGTAGGAATGATATCCTTTAGGCATCCATTGGCAAAAGTTCTTTTAGGCATCTGTAGGCATGATATCCTTTAGGCATCCTTTGGCAAAATGTTCCTTAGGCATCTGTAGGCATGATATCCTTTATGCATCCATTGGTAAAATGCTCGTTAGGCATCTGTAGGCCTGATATCCTTTAGGCATCCTTTGGCAGAATGCTATTTAGGCATCTATAGGCATGATAACGTTTAGGCATCCTTTGGCAAAATGCTCTTTAGGCATCTGTAGGCATGATATCCTTTTGGCATCCTTTTACAAAATGTTCTTTAGGCATCTGTAGGCATGATATCCTTTAGGCATCCATTGGGAAAATGTTCTCTAGGCATCTGTAGGCATGATATCCATTAGACATCCTTTGGCAAAATGTTCTTTAGGCATCTGTAGGCATGATATCATTTAGGCATCCTTTGGCAAAGTGCTCTTTAGGCATCTGTAGGCATGATATCCTTTATGCATGATATCGTTTAGGCATGATATCCTTTAGGCATCCTTTGGAAAAATGATCCTTAGGCATCTGTAGGCATGACATCCTTTAGGCATCCATTGGCAAACTATTTTTTAGGCATATGTAGGCATGAAATCCTTTAGGCATACATTGGGAAAATGTTCTTGAGTCATCTTCAGGCATGATATCCTTTAGACATCCTTTGGCAAAATGCTCTTTAGGCATCTGCAGGCATGATATCCTTTAGGCATCATTGGGAAAAATGTTCCTTTGGCATCTATAGGCATGATATCCCTTAGGCATCCTTTGGCATGATGTTCTTTAGGCATCTGGTGGCTTGATATCCTTTAGGCATCCTTTGGCAAAACGTTCCTTTGGCATCAGTTGCATGATATCCTTTAGGTATCCTTTGCCAAAATGTTCTTTTGGTATCTGTCGGCATGATATCATTTTGGCATCCTTTGGCAAAATGTTCTTTAGATATGTGTAGGCATGATATCTTTAGGCATCATTTGGCAAAATTTTTTTTTTTGGCATCTGTTGGCATGATATCTTTTAGGCATTCTTTGGCAAGATGTTCCTTTGACATTTGTAGGTATGATATCCTTTAGCCATTCTTTGGCAAGATGTTCTTTAGGCATCTCGAGGCATGATATCATTTAGGCATTCTTTGATAAGATTTTCTGTAGGCATGTGTAGGCCTGATATCTCTTAGGATCCTTTGTCAAGATGTACTTTTGATATCTGTAGGCATGAAATCCTTTAGGCATCCTTTGACAAAATGTTATTTTGGTATCTGTAGGCATGACATCCTTTAGGAATCCTTTGGCAAGATGTTCTTTAGGCATCTGTATGCATATCTTTAGGCATCCTTTGGCAAGGTGTTCTTTTGTCATCTGTAGGCATGATGTCATTTAGGCATTCTTTGGCAAGATGTTCTTTAGATATCTGTAGGCATTAATCCTTTATGTTCTTTAGGCATGATATCCTTCAGTCACCCATTGGCAAAATGTTCTCTAGGCATCTGTAGGCAAGATATCCCTTAGGCATCCTTTGGAAAGATGTTCTTTAGGCATCTGTAGGCATGATATCCTTTAGGCATACTTTGGCAAGATTGTGTTTGCATCTGTAGGCATATCCTTTAAACATCCTTTGGCAATTTGTTCTCTTGGCATCTCTAGGCAGGATATCCTTTAGGCATCCTTTGGCAAGATGTTCTTTAGGCATCTGTAGGCTTGATATCCTTTAGGCATCCTTTGGCAAAACGTTCCTTTGGTATCAGTAGCATGATATCCTTTAGGTATCCTTTGCCAAAATGTTCTTTTGGCATCTGTAGGCATGATATGCTTTAGGCATCCTTCGGCAAAATGTTCTTTAGATATCTGTAGGCATGATATCTTTAGGCATCCTTTGGCAAAATTTTTTTTTTGCCATCTGTTGGCATGATATCTTTCAGGCATTCTTTGGCAAGATGTTCCTTTGACATCTGTAGGTATGATATCCTTTAGGCATTCTTTGGCAAGAGTTTTTTAGGCATCTCTAGGCATGATATCATTTAGACATCCTTTGATAAGATTATCTTAAGCATGAGTAGGCCCGATATCTCTTAGGGATCCTTTGGCAAGATGTACTTTTGATATCTGTAGGCATGATATCCTTTAGGTATTCTTAGGCAAAATGTTCTTTAGATATTTGTAGGCATGATATCCTTGAAGTATCCTTTGGCAAAATGTTATTTAGATATCTTTAGCTATGATATCCTTTAGGCATCCTTTGGCAACATGTTCCTTTTGCATCTGTAGGCATGATATCCTTTAGGCATCCTTTGGCAAGATGTTCTTTAAGCATCTGTAGGCATTATATCCTTTAGCATCATTTAGCAAAATGTCCTTTAGGCGTCTGTAGGCATGATAGTCTTTAGGCATCCTTTGGCAAGATGTTCTTTATCCATCTGTAGGCATGATATCCTTTAGGCATACTTTGACAAAATGTTCTTTTTTCTTCTGTATGCATTATATCCTTTAGGCATCCTGTGGTAAGATTTTATTTAGGTATCTGTAGGCGTGATATCCTCCAGGCATCCTTTGGCAAGATGTTTTTTAGGCATCCTTTAGGCATACTTTGGAGAAATGTTCTTTGGGCATCTGTAGACACGATATTCCTTAGGCATCTTTAGACATGATATCATTTAGGTCCCATTATCAAAATGTTCTTTAGGCATCTGTAGTCATTCTATCATTATTCATCCTTTGGCAAAATGTTTTTTAGGTATTTGTAGCCATACCCTTTAGGCATGTTTGGCAAAATTTTCTTTAGGCATCTGTAGGCACGATATCCTTTAGACTCCTTTGGCAAAATATTCTTTAGGCATCTGTAGGCATGATATCCTATAGGCATCATTGGGCAAAATGTGCTTCAGAGATCTGTAGGCATGACATCCTTTAGGCACCCTTTGGCAATATGTTCTCTAGGCATTTGTAGGCATAATATCTATTAGGCATCCTTTTGTAAGCTATTCTTTAGGCATCTGTAGGCATAATATCCTTCAGGAATCCTTTGGCAAGATGTTTTTTAGGCACTGTAGGTATAATATCCTTTAGGCATCATTTGGCAAGATGTTTCTTATGCATCTGTTGGCACGAATCCTTTAGGCATCCTTTAGCAAGATGTTCTTTTGGCGTTCATAGGCATGATATCTTTTAGTCACCCTTTGGGAAGATGTTCTTTAGGCATCTGTGTTCATAATATCCTTTAGGCACCTTTGGCAAGATGTTCTTTTGTCCTCTGTAGGCATTATATCCTTTAGGCATCCTTTGGCAAGATGTTTCTTATGTATCTGTAAGCATATCTTTAGGTATCCTTTGGTAAGATGTTCTTTTGGCATCTGTAGGCATGATATCCTTTAGTCATCCTTTGGCAAGATTTTTTTTGGCATCTGTAGGCATGATATCCTTTAGGCATTCTTTGGCAAGATTTTTTGGCATCTGTAGGCATGATATCCTTTAGGCACCATTTGGCAAGACGTTCTTTTGGCATCTGTATGCATGATATCCTTTAGGCACCCTTTGGCAAGATGTTTTTAGGCATATGTAAGCATGGTGTCTTTTAGGCATCCTTTGGCAAGTTGTTCCTTTGGCATCTGTAGGCATGATATCCTTTAGGCATCCTTTGGCAAGCTGTTCTTTAGGCATCATTAGGTATGATATCCTTTAAACATCCTTTGGCAAGATTTTTTTTTGTCATCTGTAGGAATGACATCCTTTGTGCATCTTCAGCAAGATTTTTCTTATGCATCTGTAGGCATGAAACCTTTAGACATCATTTGGCAAGATGTTATTTTGGCACCTGTATATATAATATCGCTTAGGCATTCTTTGGCAAGATGTTATTTTGGCACCTGTAGATATAATAACCCTTAGGTATCCTTTGGCAAGATGTTCTTTTAGGATCTGTAGGGATGATATCTTTTAGGCATCATTTGGCAAAATGTTTGTTAGGCATTTGTAGGCATAATATCTTTAGGAATCCTTTGTCAAGATGTTCTTTAGGCATCTGTAGGCATGATATCCTTTAGGCATCCTTTGGCAAGATGTTCTTTAGGCATCTGTAGGAATGATATGCTTTAGGCATCTTTTGGCAATATTTTCTTTAGGCATCTGTAGGCATGATATCCTTTAGGTATCCTTTGTCAAAATGTTCTTTAGGCATCTGTAGGCATGATATCATTAGGCATCCTTTGGCCAGATGTTCTTTAGACATCAGTAGGTATGATATTTTTTAGGCATCCTTTGGCAAGATTTTCTTTAGACATCTGTAGGCATGATATCATTTAGGCATCCTTTGGCAATATGTTCTTTGGACATATGTAGGCATGATATCCTTTAGGCATTCTTTGGCATGATGTTCTTTAGGCATCTGTAGGCATGATATTCTTTAGGCATATGTAGGCATGATATCCTTTAGGCATCCTCTGGCAAGATGTTCTTTAGGCATATGTAGTCATGATATCAATTAGGCATACTTTTGCAAAATGTTCTTTAGGCATCTGTAGGCATGATAACCTATAGACATCGTTTGGGAAAATGTTCTTTATGCATCTGTAGGTATGATGTCCTTTAGTCATCATTTGGCAAGATGTTCTTTTTGCATCTGTAGGCATGATATCCTTTAGACACCCTTTCGGAAGATGTTCTTTAGGCATCTCTAGGCATGATATCCTTTAGGCATCCTTTGGCAAAATTTTCTTCAGGCATCTGTAGGCATGATATCCTTTGGGCATCCTTTGGCAAGATATTCTTTAGGCATCTGTAGGCATAAGATCCCTTAGGCATCCTTGGCAAAATGTTCTTTAGATATCTGTAGGCATGAATCCTTTAGATATCCTCTGGCAAGAAGTCCTTTATGGATCTGTAGGTATAATATCCTTTAGGCATCCTTTGGCAAGATGTTCTTTAGGCATTTGTAGGCATGATATCCTTTGGGCTTCCTTTGGCAAAATGTTATTTTGGTATCTGTAGGCATGATATCCTTAGGTATCCTTGGCAAGATGTTTTTTAAGCATCTGTAGGCATGATATCTTTAGGCATCCTTTGGCTAGGTGTTCTTTTGTCATCTGCAGGCATGATGTCCTTTAGGCATTCTTTGGCAAGATGTTCTTTAGATATCTGTAGGCATGAATCCTTTATGCATCCTATGGCAAGATGTTCTTTAGGCATCTGTAGGTATGATATCCTTCAGTCACCCTTTGGCAACATGTTTTCTAGGCATCTGTAGGCATTATATCCCTTAGGCATCCTTTGGGAAGATGTTCTTTAGGCGTCTGTAGGCATGATATCCTTCAGGCATCCTTTGGCAATATTGTTTTGGCATCTGTAGGCATGATATCCTTTAAACATCCTTTGTCAATATGTTCTTTTGACATCTGTAGGCATGATATCCTTTAGTCATCCTTTGGCAAGATGTTCTTTAGGTATCTGAAGGCTTGATATCCCTTA
The DNA here is from genome assembly GCF_040412425.1 of Macrobrachium rosenbergii. Lineage (NCBI taxonomy): Eukaryota > Metazoa > Arthropoda > Malacostraca > Decapoda > Palaemonidae > Macrobrachium > Macrobrachium rosenbergii. The sequence continues at coordinate 44,626,264 of NC_089781.1, forward strand.
GGCATCCTTTGGCAAAACGTTCCTTTGGCGTAAGTTGCAGATATCCTGTAGGTATCCTTTGCCAAAATGTTCTTTAGATATCTGTAAGGATAACATTTTTAAGCATGCTTTGGCAAAATTTTTTTTTTGGCATCTGTTGGCAAGATATCTTTTAGGAATTCTATGGCGAGATGTTCCTTTGACATCTGTAGGCATGATATCATTTAGGCATTGTTTGGCAAGACGTTCTTAAGGCACCTCTAGGCATGATATCCTTTAGGCATCATTTGGTAAGATTTTCTTTAGGCATGTGTAGGCCTGATATCTCTTAGGGATCCTTTGGCAAGATGAAATTTTGGTATCTGTAGGCATCATATCCTTTAGGTATCCTTCAGCAAAATGTTCTTTTGATATTTGTAGGTATGACATCCTTTAGGCATCCTTTGGCAAAATGTTCTTTAGCTATCTTTAGGTATCATATCCTTTAGGCATCCTTTTGGAAGAATTTGTTTTGCATCTGTATGCATGATATCCTTTAGGCATCCTTTGGCAAGATGTTCTTTAAGCATCTGTAGGCATTATATCCTTTATCATTATTTAGCAAAATGTTCTTTAATCATCTGTAGGCATGATAGTCTTTAGGCATCATTCGGCAAGATGTTCTTTATCCATCTGTAGGCATGATATCCTTTAGGCATACTTTGACAAAATGTTCTTTTTTCTTCTGTAGGCGTTCTATCCTTTAGGCATTCTTTGGCAAGATGCTACTTAGGTATCTGTAGGCGTGATATCCTCTAGGCATCCTTTGGCTAGATGGTTTTTAGGCATCCTTTAGGCATCCTTTGGAGAAAATAATGTTCTTTAGGCATCTGTAGACATGATATCCCTTAGGCATCTTTATACATGATATCATTTACGCCTCATTGTCAAAATGTTCTATAGGCATCTGTAGTCATTCTATCCTTAAGCATCCTTTGGCAAAATGTTCTTTAGACATTTGTAGCCATATCCTTTAGGCATCCATTGGCAAAATTTTCTTTAGGCATCTGTAGGTACGATATCCTTTAGACTCCTTTGGCAAAACGTTCTTTAGGCATATGTAGGCATGATATACTGTAGGCATCATTGGGCAAAATGTGTTTTAGAGATCTGTAGGCATGATATCCTTTAGGCACTCTTTGGCAAGATGTTTTCTAGGCATTTGTAGGCATAATATCCTTTAGGCATCCTTTTGTAAGATGTTCTTTAGGCATCTGTACCCATGATATCCTTCAGGAATCCTTTGGCAAGATGTTTTTTGGCACTGTAGGTTTGTTATTCTTTAGGCATCATTTGGCAAGATGTTTCTTATGCATCTGTTGGCATGAATCCTTTAGGCATCCTTTAGCAAGATGTTCTTTTGGTGTTCATAGGCATGATATCCTTTAGTCACCCTTTGGAAGATGTTCTTTAGGCATCTGTAGGTATTATATCCTTTAGGCACCTTTTGGCAAGATGTTCTTTTGGCATATGTAGGCGTTATATCCCTTAGTCATCCTTTGGCAAGATGTTTCTTATGTATCTGTAGGCATGATATCCTTTAGGCATCCTTTGGCAAGATGTTCTTTTGGCATCTGTAGACATGATATCCTTTAGGCATCCTTTGGCAAGATTTTTTTTGACATCTGTAGGCATGATATCCTTTAGGCATCCTTTGAAAAGATTTTTTTTGGCATCTGTAGGCATGATATCCTTTAGGCACCATTTGGTAAGACGTTCTTTTGGCATCTGTAGGCTTGTTATCCTTTAGGCATCCTTTGGCAAGATGTTCTTTTGTCATCATTAGGTATGATATCCTTTAAACATCCTTTGGCAAGATGTTCTTTTGTCATCTGTAGGAATGACATCCTTTAGGCATCTTTGGAAAGATGTTTCTTATGCATCTGTAGGCATGAATCCTATAGACATCATTTGGCAAGATGTTATTTTGTCACCTGTAGGTATAATAACCCTTAGGCATTCTTTGGCAAGATGTTATTTTGGTATCTGTAGATATAATAACCCTTAGGCATCCTTTGGCAAGATGTTATTTTGGTATCTGTAGATATAATAACCCTTAGGCATTCTTTGGCAAGATGTTATTTTGGTATCTGTAGATATAATAATCCTTAGGCATTCTTTGGCAAGATGTTCTATTTGGAACTGTAAGCATCATATCCTTTAGGCCTCTTTTGGCAAAATGTTTGTTAGGCATTTGTAGGCATGATATCTTTAGGAATCCTTTGTCAAAATGTTCTTTAGGCATTTGTAGGCATGATATGTTTAGGCATCCTTTGGCAAGATGTTTTTTTGGCGTCTGTAGGCATGATATCCTTTAGGCATCCTTTGGTAAGATTTTCTTTAGGCATGTGTAGGCCTAATATCTCTTAGGGATCCTTTGGCAAGATGTACTTTTGGTATCTGTAGGCATGATATCCTTTAGGCATCCTTTGGCAAAATGTTTTTTAGATAACTTTAGGCATGATATCCTTTAGGCATCCTTTGGCAAGATTTTTTTTGCATCTGTAGGCATGATATCCTTTAGGCATCCTTTGGCAAGATGTTCTTTAAGCATCTGTAGGCATTATATCCTTTAGCATCATATAGCAAAATGTTCTTTATGCATCTGTAGGCATGATAGCCTTTAGGCATCCTTTGGCAAGATGTTCTTTATCCATCTGTAGGCATGATATCCTTCAGACCTACTTTGACAAGATGTTCTTTTTTCTTCTGTAGGCATTCTGTCCTTTAGGCATCCTTTGGCAAGATGCTATTTAGGTATCTGTAGGCGTGATATCCTCTAGGCATCCTTTGGCAAGATGTTTTTTAGGCATCCTTTAGAGAAATGTTCATCAGGCATCTGTAGACATGATATTCCTTAGGCATCTTTAGACATGATATCATTTAGGCCTCATTGTCAAAATGTGCTTTAGGCATTTGTAGGCATTCTATCCTTATGCATCCTTTTTGCAAAATGTTCTTTAGGCATTTGTAGCCATATCCTTCATGCATGCTTTGGCAAAATTTTCTTTAGGCATCTGTAGGCACAATATCCTTTTGACTCTTTTGGCAAAATGCTCTTTAGGCATCTGTAGGCATGATATCCTTTAGACACCCTTTGGCAATATGTTCTCTAGGCATTTGTAGGCATAATATTCTTTAGGCATCCTTTTGTAAGATATTCTTTAGGCATTTGTAGGCATGATATCCTTCAGGAATCCTTTGGAAAGATGTTTTTTAGGCACTGTAGGTATGATATCCTTTAGGCATCCTTTAGCAAGATGTTCTTTTGGCGTTCATAGGCATGATATCCTTTAGTCACCCCTTGGGAAGATGTTCTTTAGGCATCTGTAGGCATTATATCCTTTAGGCACCTTTTGGCAAGATGTTCTTTTGGCCTCTTAAGCGTTATATCCCGTAGGCATCCTTTGGCAAGATGTTTCTTATGTATCTGTAGGCATGATATCTTTAGGTATCCTTTGGTAAGATGTTCTTTTGGCATCTGTAGGCATGATATCCTTTAGGTATCCTTTGGCTAGATGTTCTTTTGGCATATGTAGGCAGCATATCCTTTAGGCACCATTTGGCAAGACGTTCTTTTGGTATCTGTATGCATGATATCCTTTAGGCATCCTTTGGCAAGATGTTCTTTAGGCATATGTAAGCATGATGTCCTTTAGGCATCCTTTGGAAAGTTGTTCCTTTAGTATCTGTAGGCATGATATCCTTTAGGCATCCTTTGGCAAGATGTTCTTTAGGCATCGTTAGGTATGATATCCTTTAAATATCCTTTGGCAAGATTTTTTTTTGTCATCTGTAGGGTGACATCCTTTAGGCATCTTTGGCAAGATGTTTCTTATGCATCTGTAGGCATGAAACCTTTAGACATCATTTGGCAAGATGTTATTTTGGCACCTGTAGATATAATATCGCTTAGGCATTCTTTGGCAAGGTGTTATTTTGGCACCTGTAGATGTAATAACCCTGAGGTATCCTTTGGCAAGATGTTCTTTTAGGATCTGTAGGGATGATATCCTTTAGGCATCATATGGCAAAATGTTTGTTAGGCATTTGTAGGCATGATATCTTTAGGAATCCTTTGTCAAGATGTTCTTTAGGCATCTGTAGGCATGATATCCTTTAGGCATCCTTTGGCAATATTTTTTTTAGGTATCTGTAGACATGGTATCCTTTAGGCATCCTTTGGCAAAATGTTCTTTAGGCATCTGTAGGCATGATATCATTTAGGCATCCTTTGACCAGATGTTCTTTAGACATCAGTAGGTATGATATTTTTTAGGCATCTTTTGGCAAGATGTTCTTTAGACATCTGTAGGCATGATATCATTTAGGCACCCTTTAGCAATATGTTCTTTGGACATATGTAGGCATGATATTCTTTAGGCATTCTTTGGCAAGATGTTCTTTAGGCATCTCCAGGCATGATATTCTTTAGGCATATGTAGGCATGATATCCTTCAGGCACCCTCTGGCAAGATATTCTTTAGGCATCAGTAGTCATGATATCAATTAGGCATACTTTTGCAAAATGTTCTTTAGGCATCTGTAGGCATGATATCCTGTAGACATCGTTTGGCAAAATGTTCTTTAGGTATCTGTAGGCATGATGTCCTTTAGTCATCATTTGGCAAGATGTTCTTTTTGCATCTGTAGGCATGATATCCTTTAGGCACCCTTTGGGAAGATGTTCTTTAGGCATCTCTAGGCATGATATCCTTTAGGCATCCTTTGGCAAAATTTTCTTCAGGCATCTGTAGGCATGATATCCTTTGGGCATCCTTTGGCAAGATATTCTTTAGGCATCTGTAGGCATGAGATCCCTTAGGCATCCTTGGCAAAATGTTCTTTAGATATGTGTAGGCATGAATCCATTAGGCATTCTTTGGCAAAATGTTCTTTAGGTATCTGTAGGGATGACATCCTTTAGACATCCTCTGGCAAGAAGTCCTTTATGGATCTGTAGGTATAATATCCTATAGGCATCCTTTGGCAAGATGTTCTTTAGGCATTTGTAGGCATGATATCCTTTGGGCTTCCTTTGGCAAAATGTTATTTTGGTATCTGTAGGCATGATATCCTTCAGGCATCCTTTGGCAAGATGTTTTTTAAGCATCTGTAGGCATGATATCTTTAGGCATCCTTTGGCTAGGTGTTCTTTTGTCATCTGCAGGCATGATGTACTTTAGGCATTCTTTGGCAAGATGTTCTTTAGATATCTGTAGGCACGAATCCTTTATGCATCCTATGGCAAGATGTTCTTTAGGCATCTGTAGGTATGATATCCTTCAGTCACCCTTTGGCAAAATGTTTTCTAGGCATCTGTAGGCATTATATCCCTTAGGCATCCTTTGGGAAGATGTTCTTTAAGCATCTGTAGGCATGATATCCTTTAGGCATCCTTTGGCAAGATTGTTTTTGCATCTGTAGGCATGATATCCTTTAAACATCCTTTGTCAATATGTTCCTTTGCGTCTGTATGCATGATATCTTTAGGCATCCTTTGGCAAGATGTTCTTTAAGCATCTGTAGGCATTATATCCTTTATCATCATTTAGCAAAATGTTCTTTAGGCATCTGTAGGCATGATAGTCTTTAGGTATCATTTGGCAAGATGTTCTTTATCCATCCGTAGGCATGATATCCTTTAGGCATACTTTGACAAGATTTTTTTTTCTTCTGTAGGCATTATATCCTTTGGGCATACTTGGGCAAGATACTATTTAGGTATCTGTAGGCGTGATATCCTCTAGGCATCCTTTGGCTAGATGGTGTTTAGGCATCCTTTAGGCATCGTTTGGAGAAATGCTCTTTAGGGATCTGTAGACATGATATCCCTTAGGCATCTTTAGACATGATATCATTTAGACCTCATTGTCAAAATGTTCTTTAGGCATCTGTAGTCATTCTATCCTTAAGCATCCCTTGGCAAAATGTTCTTTAGACATTTGTAGCCATATCCTTCAGGCATCCTTTGTCAAAATTTTCTTTAGGCGTCTGTTGGCACGATATCCTTTAGACTCCTTTGGCAAAATGTTCTTAAGGCATATATAGGCATGATATCCTGTAGGTATCATTGGGCAAAATGTGCTTTAGAGATCTGTAGGCATGATTTCCTTTAGACATTCTTTGGCAAGATGTTCTCTAGGCATTTGTAGGCATAATACCCTTTAGGCATCCTTTTGTAAGATGTTCTTTAGTCATCTGTAGGCATGATATCCTTTCAGGAAGGTTTTTTTTGGCACTGTAGGTATGATATTCTTTAGGCATCATTTGGCAAGATGTTTCTTATGCATCTATTGGCATGAATCCTTTAGGCATCCTTTAGCAAGATGTTCTTTTGGCATTCATAGGCATGATATCCTTTAGTCACCCTTTGGAAGATGTTCTTTAGGCATCTGTAGGTATTATATCCTTTATGCACCTTTTGGCAAGATGTTCTTTTGGCATATGTAGGCTTTATATCCCTTAGGCATTCTTTGGCAAGATGTTTCTTAGGTATATGTAGGCATGATATCCTTTAGGCATCCTTTGGCAAGATGTTCTTTTGGCATCTGTAGAAATGATATCCTTTAGGCATCCTTTGGCAAGATGTTCTTTTGACATCTGTAGGCATGATATCCTTTAGGCAGCCTTTGGCAAGATGTTGTTTTGGCATCTGTAGGCATGATATCCTTTAGGCACCATTTGGCAAGACGTTCTTTTGGCATCTGTAGGCATGATATCCTTTAGGCACCCTTTGGCAAGATGTTCTTTAGGCATATATAAGCATGGTATCTTTTAGGCATCCTTTGGGTATGATATCCTTTAAACATCCTTTGGCAAGATGTTCTTTTGTCATCTGTAGGAATGACATCCTTTAGGCATCTTTGGCAAGATGTTTCTTATGCATCTGTAGGCATGAATCCTATAGACATCATTTGGCAAGATGTTATTTTTGCACCTGTAGGTATAATAACCCTTAGGCATTATTTGGCAAGATGTTATTTTGGTAACTGTAGATATAATATCCCTTAGGCATCCTTTGACAAGATGTTCCATTAGGATCTGTAGGCATGATAACCTTTAGGCCCCATTTGGCAAAATGTTTGTTAGGCATTTGTAGGCATGATATCTTTAGGAATCCTTTGTTAAGATGTTCCTTAGGCATCTGTAGGCATGATATCTTTTAGGCATCCTTTGGCAAGATGTTCTTTTGCGTCTGTAGGCATGATATCCTTTAGGCATCCTTTGGTAAGATGTTATTTTGGCATCTGTAGGCATGATATCCTTTAGGCATCCTTTGGCAATATTTTCTTTAGGTATCTGTAGGCATGATATCCTTTAGGCATCCTTTGGCAAAATGTTCTTTAAGCATCTGTAGGTATGATTTCATTTAGGCATACTTTGGTCAGATGTTCCTTAGACATAATTAGGTATGATATTTTTTGTCATCCTTTGGTAAGATGTTCTTTTGACATCTGCAGGCATGATATCATTTAGGCATCCTTTGGCAATATGTTCTTTGGACATATGTAGGCATGGTATCCTTTAGGCATTCTTTGCTAAGATGTTTTTTAGGCATCTGGAGGCATGATATTCTTTAGGCATCTGTAGGCATGATATCCTTTTGGCATTCTCTGGAAAGATGTTCTTTAGGCATCTGTAGTCATGATATCCTTTAGGCATCCTTTGGCAAGATGTTCTTTTGGCATCTGTAGGCATGATATCCTTTATGCATTCTTTGGCAAGATGTTCTTAAGTTATCTGTAGTCATGATATCCTTTAGGCATCCTTTGGCAAAATGTTCTTTAGTTATCTGTAGTCATGATATCCTTTAGGCATTCTTTGGCTAGATGTTCTTTAGATATCTGTAGGCATGAACCCTTTAAACATTCTTTGTCAGATGTTCTTTAGTCATCTGGAGGCATGATATCCTTTAGACATCATATGGAAAAATGTTCTTTAGGCAGCTTAAGGCATGATATCTTTTAGGCATCGTTTGGAAAAATGTTCTTTAGGCAACTATAGGCATGTTATCCATTAGGCATCCTTTGGCGAAATGTTCTTTAGGCATTTGTAGAAATGATATCAATTAGGCTTACTTTTGCAAAATGTTCTTTAGGCATCTGTATTCATGATATCCTATAGACATCGTTTGGAAAAATGTTCTTTAGGCATCTGTAGGGACGATGTCCTTTAGGCATCATTTGGCAAGATGTTCTTTCTGCATCTGTAGGCATGATATCCTTTAGACCCCCTTTGGAAAGATGTTCTTTAGGCATCTCTAGGCATGATATCCTTTAGGCATCGTTTGGCAAATGTTCTTCAGACATCTGTAGTCATGATATCCTTTTGGCATCCTTTGGTAAGATATTCTTTAGACATCTGTAGGCATGAGATCCTTTGGGCATCCTTGGCAAAATGTTCTTTAGATATGTGTAGGCATGAATCCTTTAGGCATTCTGTGGCAAAATGTTCTTTAGGTATCTGTAGGGATGACATCCTTTAGACATCCTCTGGCAAGAATTCCTTTAGGGATCTGTAGGTATAATATCCTTTAGGCATCCTTTGGCAAAATGTTCTTTAAGCATCTGTAGGTATGATATCCTTTGGGCAACCTTTGGCAAAAGGTTATTTTGGTATCTGTAGGCATGATATCCTTTAGACATCCTTTGGCAAGTGTTCTTTAGGCATTTGTAGCCATGATGTCCTTTAGGCATTCTTTGGCAAGATGTTCTTTAGATATCTGTAGGCATAAATCCTTTATGCATCCTATGGCAAGATGTTCTTTAGGCATCTGTAGGGATGATATCCTTCAGTCACCCTTTGCCAAAATGTTCTCTAGGCATCTGTAGACATGATATCCCTTAGGCACCCTTTGGGAAGATGTTCTTCAGGCATCTGTAGGCATGATATCCTTTAGGCATCTTTTGGCAAGATTGTCTTTGTATCTGTAGGCATGATATCCTTTAAACATCCTTTGGCAATATATTCTTTTGGCATCTCTAGGTTTGATATCCTTAGGCATCCTTTGGCAAAACGTTCCTTTGACATAAGTAGATGGTATCCTTTAGCTATCCTTTGTCAAAATGTTCTTTAGGCATCTGTATGCATGATATCCTTTAGGCATCCTTTGGCAAAATGTTCTTTAGATATCTGTAGGCATGATATCTTTAGGCATCCTTTAGCAAAATTTTTTATTGCATCTGTAGGCATGATATCCTTTAGGTATCCTTTGGCAAGATGTTCTTTAAGCATCTGTAGGCATTATATCCTTTATCATCATTTAGCAAAATGTTTTTTAGGTATGCATCTGTAGGCATGATAGTCTTTAGACATCCTTTGGCAAGATGTTCTTTATCCATCTGTAGGCATGATATCCTTTAGGCATACTTTGACAATATGTTCTTTTTTCTTCTGTAGGCATTATGTCTTTAGGCATCCTTTGGCAAGATGTTATTTAGGTTTCTGTAGGCGTGACATCATCTAGGCATACTTTGGCAAGATGTTTTTTTGGCACCTGTAGATATAATAACCCTTAGGCATCTTTTGGCAAGATGTTATTTTGGCACCTGTAGGCATGATATCCTTTAGGCATCCTTTGGCAAAATGTTTGTTAGGCATTTGTAGGCATGATATCTTTAGGAATCCTTTGTCAAGATGTTCTTTAGGCATCTGTCGGCATGATATCCTTTAGGCATCCTTTGGCAAAATGTTTGTTATGCATTTGTAGGCATGATATCCTTTAGCCATCCTTTGGTAAGATGTTCTTTTGGCATCTGTAGGCAATCCTTTAGGCATCCTTTGGGAAAGATGTTCTTTTGACATCTGTAGGCATTATATCCTTTAGGCATCCTTTGGCAATATTTTCTTTATGTATCTGTAGGCATGATATCCTTTCAGGCATCCTTTGGCAAGGCAAAATGTTCTTTAGGCATCTGTAGGCTTGATATCCTTAGGCATCCTTTGGTAAAACGTTCCTTTGACATAAGTAGATGATATCCTTTAGGCATCCTTTGGGAAAATGTTCTTTAGATATCTGTTGGCATGATATCTTTTAGGCATTCTTTGGCAAGATGTTCCTTTGACATCTGTAGGCATGATATCCTTTAGGCATTCTTTGGCAAGATGTTCCTTTGACATCTGTAGGCATGATATCCTTTAGGCATTCTTTGGCAAGATGTTCTTTAGGCATCTCTAGGCATGATATCCTTTAGGCATCCTTTGGTAAGATTTACTTTAGGCATGTGTAGGCCTGATATCTCTTAGGGATCCTTTGTCAAGATATACTTTTATATCTGTAGGCATGATATCCTTTAGGTATCCTTCGGGAAAATGTTCTTTAGATATTTATAGGTATGCTATCCTTTAGGCATCCTTTGGCAAAATGTTCTTTAGATATCTTTAGGTATGATATCCTTTAGGCATCCTTTGACAAGATTTTTTTTGCATCTGTAGGCATGATATCCTTTAGGCATCCTTTGTCAAGATGTTCTTTAAGCATCTGTAGGCATTATATCCTTTATCATCATTTAGCAAAATGTTTCTTAGGCATCTGTAGGGATGATAGTCTTTATGTATCCTTTGGCAAGATTTTCTTTATCCATCTGTAGGCATGATATCTTTTAGGCATACTTTGACAAGATGTTCTTTTTCTTCTGTAGGCATTATCTCTTTAGGCATTCTTTGGCAAGATGCTATTTAGGTATCTGTAGGCGTGATATTATCTAGGCATCCTTTGGCAAGATGTTTTTTAGGCACCTGTTGATATAATAACCCTTAGGCATCCTTTGGCAAGATGTTCTTTTAGGATCTGTAGGCATGATATTCTTTAGGCATCCTTTGGTAAAATGTTTGTTATTCATTTGTAGGAGTCCTTTGTCAAGATGTTCTTTAGGCATCTGTAGGCACGATATCCTTTAGGCATCCTTTGGCAAAATGTTTATTACGCATTTGTGGGCATGATATCTTTTAGGCATCCTTTGGTAAGACGTTCTTTTGGCATCTGTAGGCATGATATCCTTTAGGCATCCTTTGGTAAGATGTTCTTTTGACATCTGTAAGCATGATATCCTTTAGGCATCCTTTGGCAATATTTTCTTCAGGTATCTGTAGGCATGATATCCTTCAGGCATCCTTTGGCAAAATGTTCTTTAGGCATCTATAGGTATGATATCATTTAGGCATCTTTTGGCTAAATGTTCCTTAAATATCTGTAGGTATGATATTTTTTAGTCGTCCTTTGGCAAGATGTTCTTTAGACATCTGTAGGCATGATATCATTTAGTCATCCTTCGGCAATTTGTTTTTTGGACATATGTAGGCATGATATCCTTTAGGCATTCTTTGGCAAGATGTTCTTTAGGCATCTGTAGGCATGATATTCTTTAGGCATCTGTAGGCATGATATTCTTTAGGCATCTGTAGGCATGATATCCTTTAGGCATTCTCTGGAAAGATGTTCTTTAGGCATCTGTAGTCATGATATCCTTTAGACATTCTTTGGCAAGATTTTCTTTTGGCATCTGTAGGCATTATATCCTTTATGCATTCGTTGGCAAGATGTTGTTAAGTTATCTGTAGTCATGATATCCTTTAGGCATTCTTTGGCTAGATGTTCTTTAGATATCTATAGGCATGAATCCTTTAAACATCCTTTGTCAGGATGTTCTTTAGGCATCTGTAGGCATGATATCCTTTAGACATTATTTGGAAAAATGTTCTTTAGGCATCTTTAGGCATGATATTCTTAAGGCATCTTTGGAAAAATTTTCTTTATGCATCTATAGGCATGTTATCCTTTAGGCATCCTTTGGCGAAATGTTCATCAGGCATCTGTAGACATGATATCAATTAGGCATACTTTTGCGAAATGTTCTTTAGGCATCTGTATTCATGATATCCAATAAACATCATTTGGAAAAATGTACTTTAGGCATCAGTAGGGATGATCGTTTAGACACCTTTTGGTAAGATGTTCTTTAGGCATCTCTAGTCATGATATCCTTTAGGCATCCTTTTGTAAAATGTTCTTCAGGCATCTGTAAGCATGATATCCTTTGGGCATCCTTTGGCAAGATATTCTTTAGGAATCTGCAGGCATGAGATCCCTTAGGCATCCTTGGCAAAATGTTCTTTAGATATCTGTAGGCATGAATACTTTAGGCATTCTGTGGCAATTGGCAAGATGTTCTTTAAGCATCTGTAGGCATGATATCCTTTGGGCATCCTTTGGCAAAATGTTATTTTGGTATCTGTAGGCATGATATCCTTTAGGCATCCTTTGGCAAGGTGTTCTTTTGTCATCTGTAGGCATGATGTCCTTTAAACATTCTTTGGCAAGATGTTCTTTAGATATCTGTAGGCATGAATCCTTTATGCATCCTATGGCAAGATGTTCTTTAAGCATCTGTAGGCATGATATCCTTCAGTCACCCTTTGGCAAAATGTTCTCTAGGCATCTGTAGGCATGATGTCCCTTAGGCATCCTTTGGGAAGATTTTTTTAGGCATCTGTAGGCATGATATCCTTTAGGCATCCTTTGGGAAGATTGTCTTTGCATTTGTAGGCATGATATCCTTTAAATATCCTCTGGCAATATGTTCTTTTGGCACCTCTAGGCATGATATCATTTAGGCATCCTTTGGCAAGATGTTCTTTAGGCATCTGTAGGTTTGATATCCTTTAAGGCATCCTTTGGCAAAACGTTCCTTTGGCATAAGTAGCATGATATCCTTCAGCTATCCTTTGCTAAAATGTTCTCTAGGTATTTGTATGCATGATAACATTTAGGCATCCTTTGGCAAAATTTTCTTTAGATATCTGTAGACATGATATCTTTAGGCAACCTTTGGCAATTTTTTTTTCATCTGTTGGCATGATATCTTTTAGGCATTCTTTGGCAAGATGTTCCTTTGACATCTGTAGGCATAATATCCTTTAGGCATTCTTGGCAAGATGTTCTTTAGGCACATCTAGGCATGATATCTTTTAGGCATCCTTTGGTAAGATTTTCTTTAGGCATAATAGGCCTGATATCTCTTAGGGATCCTTTGGTAAGATATACTTTTGGTATCTGTAGGCATGATATCATTTAGGTATCCTTCGGCAAAATGTTCTTTAGATATCTTTAGGCATGATATCCTTTAGGCATCCTTTGGCAAAATGTTTTTTAGATATCTTTAGATATGATATCCTTTAGGCATCCTTTGGCAAGATGTTCCTTTGCATCTGTAGGCATGATATCCTTTAGGCATCCTTTGGCAAGATGTTCTTTAAGCATCTGTAGGCACTATATCCTTTATCATCATTTAGCAAAATGTTCTTCAGGCATATTATGTAGGCATGATCTTTAGGCATTCTTTGGCAAGATGTTCTTTATCCATCTGTAGGCATGATATCCTTAAGGGATACTTTGACAAATGTTCTTTTTTTTCTTCTGCAGGCATTATGTCCTTTAGGCATCTTTTCTCAAGATGCTATTTAGGTATCTGTAGGCGCAATATCCTTTAGGCATCCTTTGGCAAGATGTTTTTTAGGCATCCTTTAGGCATCCTTTGGAGAAATGTTCTTCAGGCATCTGTAGACATATCCCTTAGCCATCTTGAGACATGATATCATTTAGGCCTCATTGTCAAAATGTTCTTTAGGCATCTGTAGGCATTCTATTCTTAAGCATCCTTCGGCAAAATGTTCTTTAGGCATTTGTAGCCATATCCTTTAGGTATCCTTTTGGAAAAATTTTCTTTAGACATCTGTAGGCACGATATCCTTTAGACTCCTTTGGCAAAATGTTCTTTAGGCATATGTAGGCATAATATCCTGTAGGCATCATTGGGCAAAATGTGCTTTAGAGATCTGTAGGTATGATATCCTTTAGGCACCCTTTGGCAAGATGCTCTTTAAGCATCTGTAGGCATAATATCCTTTGTAGGCATGATATCCTTTAGACATCCTTTTGTAAGATGTTCTTTAGTCATCTGTAGGCATGATATCCTTCAGGAATCCTTTGGCAAGATGTTTTTTAGGCACTGCAGGTAGGATATCCTTTAGGCATCATTTGGCAAGATGTTTCTTATGCATCTGTTGGCATGAACCCTTTAGGCATCCTTTAGCAAGATGTTCTTTTGGCGTTCTTAGGCATGATATCCTTTAGTCACCCTTTGGGAAGATGTTTTTTATCCATCTGTGTTCATTATATCCTTTAGGCACCTTTTGGCATCAGTAGGCGTTATATCCCTTAGTCATCCTCTGGCAAGATGTTTCTTATGTATCTGTAGGCATGATATCCTTTAGGCATCCTTTGGCAAGATGTTCTTTTGGTATCTGTAGGCATGATATCCCTTAGGCATCCTTTGGCTTGGTGTTCTTTTGGTATCTGTAGGCATGATACCCTTTAGGCATCCTTTGGTGAGATGTTCTTTTGGCATCTGTTGGCATGATATCCTTTAGGCACCATTTGGCAAGACGTTCTTTTGGCATCTGTATGCATGATATCCTTTAGGCACCCTTTGGCAAGATGTTCCATAGGCATATGTAAGCGTGGTATCTTTTAGGCATCCTTTGGCAAGTTGTTCTTTTGGCATCTTTAGGCATAATATCCTTTAGGCATCCTTTGGCAAGATGTTCTTTAGTCATCGTTAGGTATGATATCCTTTAAACATCCTTTGGCAAGATGTTCTTTTGCTATCTGTAGGACTTTGGCAAGATGTTTCTTATGCATCTGTAGGCATGAATCCTACAGACATCATTTGGCAAGATGTTATTTTGGCACCTGTAGATATAATAACCCTTAGGCATCCATTGGCAAGATGGTCGTTTAGGATCTGTAGGCATGATGTCCTTTAGGCACTCTTTGGCAAAATGTTTGTTAGGCATTTGTATGCATGATATCTTTAGGAATCCTTTGTCAAGATGTTTTTAGGCATCTGTAGGCATGATATCCTTTAGGCATCCTTTGGCAAGATGTTCTTTTGGCATCTGTAGGCATGAATCCTTTAGGCATCGTTTTGCAAAATGTTCTTTTGGCATCTGTAGGTATGATATCTTTAGGCATACTTTGGCAAAATGATCTCTAGATATCTCTAGGCATGAGATATCCTTTAGGCATTCTTTGGCAAGATGTTCTTTTAGGATCCGTAGGCATGATATCCTTCAGGCATCCTTTGGCAAGATGTTGTTTTGGTATCTCTAGGTATGATATCCTTTAGTCATCCTTTGGTAAGATGCTCTTTAGGCAGCTGTGGGCATGATATCCTTTAGGCATCCTTTGGCAATATGTCCTTTTGGGATCTCTAGGCAAGTTATGCTTCAGGCATCCTTTGGCAAGATGTTCTTTTGGTATGTGTAGGTATGATATCCTTTTGGCATCCTTTAGCAAGATGTTCTTTAGGCATATATTTTCATTACATCCTTTAGGCATCCTTTGGCAAGATGTTCTTTTGGCATCAGTAGGCATGATATCCTTTAGGCATCCTTTGGCAAAATGTTCTTTAGATATCTGTAAGCATGAGATTCTTTAGGAATCCTTTAGCAAGATGTTCTTTTGGCATCTGTAGGCATGATATCCTTTAGGCATCCTTTGGCATGATGTTTTTTAGGTATCTGTAGGCATGATATCCTTTGGCATCCTTTGGCAATATTTTTTTTAGATATCTGTAGGCATGAATCCTTTAGGCAACTGTTGGCAAAATTTTCTTTAGATGTCTGTAGACATGTTTCTTAGATATCTTTAGGTATTATACCCTTAGCTTTTAGCCATCCTTTGGCAAGATGTTCTTTAAGCAACTGTAGGCATGATATCCTTTAGGTATCCTTTGGCAAGATGTTCTTTAGGCATCTGTAAGCATGACATTCTTCAGGCATCCTTTTTGGCATACTGTTCTTTTGGCATCTGTAGGCATGATATCCTTTGAGCATCTTTTGGCAAGATGTTTTTCAGGCGTCTGTAGGCATGATATCTTTTAGGCATCTTTGGTCAGATGTTCTCTAGGCAACTGTAGGCATGATATCCTTTAGGTATCCTTTGGCAAGATATTCTTTAGGCATCTGTAAGCATGACATCCTTCAGGCATCCTTTTGCATAATGTTCTTTTGGCAACTGTAGGCATGATATCCTTTGGGCATCCTTTGGCAAGATGTTCTTTTGGCATCTGTAGGCTTGAAATCCTTTTGGCATCTTTTTGGCAAAATGTTCTTTAGGCATCTTTAGGCATGATATCCTTTAGACATCCTTTGGTAAGATGTTCTTGAGGTATCTGTAGGCATGATATCCTTTAGGGATCCTTTGGTATGAAGTTCTTTAGGCATATGTAAGCTTAATATCCTTTAGACATCCTTTGGCAAAATGTTCTTTAGGCATATGTAGGCATGATATCCTTCAAGCATCTTTTGGTAAGATGTTCCTTAGAAATCTGTAGGCATGATATCCTTTGGACATCCTTTAGGTATCATTTGTCAAAATGTTCTTTAGATATCTGTTGGCATGATATACTTTAGGCATCCTTAGGCAAAATGTTTTTTAGAAATCTGTTGGCATGATATCCTCTTAGGCATCTTTTGGGGGAAATGTTTTTTAGGAATCTGTAGGTATATCCTTTAGGCATTCTTGGGGAAAATGTTTTTTGGTAATCAGCAGGCATTATGAAACAATGAAAGAAGAAGTTTCATAGCCTATGGAAAAAGTTTTTAAAATGTGGCACACAAGGATGTTAAAAAAGAAATGAGAAAAATCAACAGAGGGATAATGTGAAGGATGCTATGGATGCATGGTTTGGAAGGGAAGGTAAAAAAACGAACATTTTAATTATTGAGACAAAACATGTTTTAGTATATAGTAGAGTGCTTAATTCAGTGTAAAAGGGATAAACCGAGATATATCTTTCTTTCCAAATGTCCTGAGTTTGAGGATGAGGTGCAGTAATTGCTAAAATTACTCTCATGACATAACACACTTTGTTAGACAACCATACACATAATACGCTTATAACCCGTTACCAGGAATTCTAGCGGGGTGTATGGGTTACTACTATTCTAAGTTGTCATGAACTTATTCGGCATGTTTTTCAACAACTTTGTAATCTCGTTTAAATAAAAGGTATCATTCCGAGAATAAATTGACTGGAATTTCAGTTTCCTTATGAAAATCATAGATGTGAGGTAAATCGATAGGCTAAATACATTTGCAAACAAAGGTAGATATCAACAATTATGAGAGTGGGACAAAAGTTAAATCTACGTCCATATGTTGTATGACTCCTGGGCTTTTATATACCCCAAAAGCAGAATTGAGTGTTATTAATTTGAATAAACCTATTGTATATGTGATGAAATTAATAATAAAGTTTTATATGTGGGTACTTTTACAAACTATCGTTAAAAAAAATGGTTTTATCCAACTCTGTAAAAAGCGCGTCTTAAATTTACAGGAGCTGAGCTTCAGTGGATTTATCGGTTTCCAAATAAAAATGTTGGGGTTTACCATGCTAAGATATTGTCATGGGGAGATGGACGTTCCTCGTAAGCATCTTTCCTGCGCTTATAACCCTTCCTCCTCCCCCTGCTTAATTGATGAGCGGAGCATTCGCAGAGGAAACATCTAGTTTAAGGGAAAAAAGTGAGCAGAACGCAACTCTCCGCACCTTGAGATAATGGAAAAGGACTTGAGACGTATCATCCTTTATTAATGACCCATTTATCTATTTTCTCTATTTTTTCTGGTTTGGGAAAAATATCGAGATTACATTTTCACCGAGTTTTTCTCTATCAATTTTTCTTAAAGTAATTTTTTATCTATATATTGCAAATTTCAATAACATCTCCGATGGCTACGCGAGTGAAATCTGAAACGGCACATTAAAAGCAAAGATGACCATTGGAATTTCAGTTCTGGCGCCCGCGACGCGATGTTGAGGAGTTTTGGTTAATATAAATGTATATATATAGCCCACCTTTTTTTTTCATTTGACTCTTCCTTTAATTCTTTCGTTTTTCTTTGTTTCCTTGTTTCTTTCTTTCTCACTTTATTTCCTTCCTTCTCTTTCTTTCTTTTGTTCTCTCTTTGTTTCGTCCCTTCCTTCTTTCCTTCTCTCTTTCTTTCTTTCCTTCCTTCCTTCTCTTTCTTTCTTTTGTTCTCTCTTTCGTTCTTTCTTTCTTTCTTCCCTTCTCTCTTTCTTTCTTTCCTTCTTTCTTTATTCAAGGCATCATTCAGAATTTCCCGTTGGAGTTGAGAAAGTAGCCTATCGGCTACATGGTCTTCTTCGTGTAACATTTGCGAAAGAGGTTTTAAATGCTTTGTAACCTCTTCCTGTCAGCAGCGTTTTCATCGGTACGGGCCACATTTTCTGTCGAACTCATGGTTAAAAAGTTGAGCGGGAAAACTTAAAATAAGAGGGATGAGGTAAAGAAGTCAGAGTGAAACACTGTGAAAAGAGACTTTATCAACGAAGTGAAAGAACGCAGCAAAAAAAGCGAATGGATGTAAAGAACAAGTTAAAAATAAGTGTTGTGAATACTAAGAAAGATGTCGCACAGGAATATAATCAAATAAAAAAAAGACACGGAAAAATTATA
This sequence comes from Macrobrachium rosenbergii, assembly GCF_040412425.1. NCBI lineage: Eukaryota > Metazoa > Arthropoda > Malacostraca > Decapoda > Palaemonidae > Macrobrachium > Macrobrachium rosenbergii. Next base: position 44,644,831 of record NC_089781.1, read on the forward strand.
CATCTTGATTGCGTTTGTAAGTACATCGAAAAAATTTACATGCATAAAGCTAATTACGAATCGAAAAGGATAATATATTATAGACTGTTTCAAGGGTTAAAGAAAGAGAAGAAGAAGAGAGAAAAAGATAGAGAGGGGGAGACAAGAAGAAATAGAAGAAGAAGGAGAGAGAGAGAGAGAGAGAGAGAGAGAGAGAGAGAGAGAGAGAGAGAGAGAGAGAGAGAGAGAAAGTAAGTTCACGTTCTATTATGTTGACGCCCATACAGTACCAAACACCTCCCCTCAAGCTCCTGCCTTCGTCTGTCGAAACACGCGCAAGATGGCACTTGTTGACCAGGGCGTCATCTGGTCTCTAAATGGGCGGGGGCCCAGGGACGGCAGGGGGTGGGGGGGCATTCTGAAAATTATACGTTTAATATAATCGACTGATTTATCAATATTAGTCAGTCAACAAGTTTGTAAGTTCACGATTTACAGATTGGCTAAAATACGGCACAAGTCTTCTGTGACATCATCAATATACATTTCTACTTAACTCTGTGTAGAGACTAGATCAGTATTTAATGTTACAAACTTTTTCAGTATAGGTAATAAGGATAAAAATAAACATTATTTTATGGTGCAGTATATTATAGGATTTATAGGACTCCACTGAGAGTCTAAAATAATAGTGTCCTGTAACAATAACAGCCTTTTACTCCAATGTGGGTTTTAACATCTAAGGTTGGGGATGGTAGCAAAAGAATGAGAATTTACTACTTGCGACAGTACTACAGTAGTGGGAAAGCAAGAGAAAGTATAGAAGGGGACAATACTGAATGAATTGATTGTTGAATGTATGAAATGAAAATTTTGCAAACAATAACATAGTAGGATGAGAAGAGAAGTAGTGGTGGAGGATAGAAATGCATGCAGGCGAGACATTTGTGGGCACCCCTTCGAGGATTCAAGCATTTTTGCAATTGATAAAGCAAGTGCTTACCTCTGGATACAGCCAAACAATATAGATGCATTAAATATTGCCAAAAATATTTTCCCGTGTATCTGGCACTTTTTTTTTTTTTTTACAAATTAACTATGTCTTGAGGGTCAAGTGCAGCAAGTCGTTCTTGGTGAACATGACAGATCACAAGATGGTTAAGCCGTTTTTGGGTCATGGTGGAATGCAGCCAAGTTTTCATGCGCCTAAGTGCAGTGAATGACCATTCAGCCTCACATGGACTTTCCGGAGAGGCCAAAAGAAGTCTCAGCAAGCGCTCAACCTATGTGAACTTTCTTCGAACTTCCAGCAGCATATTTGCAAATGTCTTTCAGTAGTCCTCAACAGATGTACCATTGAGCTGATTGTGGAAGAAATCAATGTCTTGCTTTAAGGAATCAGAAAGCTCTGGATATTCCTTGGCTGACTCCTCTTTGAATGACACAGTTAAGAGCATTTCACTTAAGTCACGGTATATTGTGAGACCAGATGAAGTGAAATACTCATTTAAATACTCTGAGGCGCTGTCAATAGCTTTGAAGAATTCTACTCTGTAATACTCCTCTGCACAGCTGGGAGTATACTCCTGAGAACCATCATCAAGCCTCTGGAATCTTGCACTTGTGAGGGAGAATCACTGGTTCTAGTTCACATTCCTCAGTTTTCTCCTGTGCAACTTCAAAAATTTCCTTAAACCTGTCTTCTATACGAAGGGATTGGAGATTTTCTGCAGCTACTTTGACAGCTGTAGATGAACCAAAGTCATTTGATGCTTTTTGAAGGGCTTCCAGAGCTAGTTTATAGTTATCCAAAGCAGACTTTACTGAAGGTCCACGAGTTAACCACCGAGGTCTACCATTTTACTAATTGTAACTTTAAAACATATTTGTAGAAAAATAATGTCTAATAGGAAAATCAAAGGCTTAGATGCAGGAAAAATAATAACAGACTCACAGGAAGTTGTTGCAAGTGCTGGTGTTTGCCGACTTCATATGTAAACAATGGGATTAATCAGTCAAAACTTAAATGAACAATTAATCTGATCACGAACCTTGTTGAGATTTTTCTCAACAGCAACTCAGTGAATCTGGCTCTTGCCTGATGTTTTGCACTTGATACAAAGTCTAAAAATGACAACGACACTGAGCTAGCACAAACAGGTGGCGGCTATACAAACACAAGGGCATTTTCAAGTTTTATTACAAAAATAAACTATGGCAATACAAAAATATACCTGAGCTATTCACATTTACGTTAATTACCAAAAAAATATAATCAATTTACACGAACATTACATTAAAACTGACTATAGCCGGGCTAACAAACACGGATAACCACATGGCCATTGATAAATACACAAATCAAACTCACAGAAAAAAGAATTGCACCGAGGTGCTCAGCGCTCTGCTTTAAATCTAACAATGCGGGCTTCAATACCAATGCCAAATTCTGAATGTACTTCCTAACACAAAGAATAAATCCTGGACTGCATGTTGGTCGCTTACTAAAGCACTAAAAATTGCTCTTTAACAAACTTACTTGTATTAGGACTTAAACTAGTGAGCATATACAACTTTATCACTGAACATGATACATGTCCACGCACAACAAAGGATGGCCTCGATTAAGACCGATGAAAATGATGGTGCAGGACTCACAAAGTCACAAGCTCTATTGAGATTCGGCCATCAACCAGCTTTCAAGTTTTAGAGCCTACCTGTGGAGCCTCTGGCTCGCTTGGTATCTAGGAGGACAGTGGGCACAAATTGCTCTGCAGCAGCTTATATACGCCCACTTCCAGAATGTTCCAAAATTCCAGATTCACAAGGACCTTTGTACAACTAAGTTTCTCAGGTGCAAAACTCCTGTTAATTGAAGATGCAACCTACCATACACTTTTCAGAAATAAAGAACACGTTACAAGCAAAATAATTACAGCACTTTACAATCCAGAACCATCACATACTTCCATGTCAGCCCGACTCAATGCATAGTTGGCACGTACGATTACAATTTCTACTGATATATTAAAATGAATAGATGGGAGTTTTATGTTGGCAAAATCCCTGCAGAAGATTTTGTCAACATTCTCCCAGCCAGACAGATCTGACAGACAAGTCAGCAAAGTTAAAATGACGTCTGAAGTGGACAATGTTTGGTTTTAATTTACGGCCCAGATACAATTGGAGGGCTCACAATCGCATCTGGATTGCACTATAAGCAGGATATTGGACACTATTCTGTGCCTTACAGTCATACAATACACAAAACAATGAAATGTAAACAATGGCACAACGGTGCTCTTCTCTCTCGGTAGCACGCAAAGCGATCAAATTATCTAACCATAATGGTCCCTGGACCTTCTCACAGTTCCATTTCGTTCCTCCTCAAGGAACAATGTTTGTAAACAACACTCAAAAAACTCTACAGTTTGCCTTCTTGGAGCCAATATTTCATTTTCTCACGTTGGGCTAAAGCCATTTTCCTTTTGGGTCTACCCCTAACTCTGTCAACATTTACTTCATTCTGTTTATGGGTACTTTCTTCAACCACTGTCTCTGATTCTTGATCAATTAGTTTGTGATTATCAATATTGACCACTACACGTTCACTATCATTCAGAGTATGATCAATAGTTAATTCAACATTTACGAGTTCGTCCTCGTTAATCACTTCATTTGACACGACATCACAGGTACTGTCTTCATGTTAGTCATTCACCTCTAACATGATAATGTGTTCGATCGCCACGAGACATTCTTCACCTTCACACAAAACTTTTGCTGAGTGAACGACATCATCCTCTCCACGGTAGAGTTGTATAATTCTTCCGAGAGGCTAGACTTTACAACGCCAGTCGATCTTTTTTACTAAGACGGAGTCAACGTTTCTGAATGGAGTCGGCTTACCAGGGCCTAAATCATGACATTGGCGTAGGGCCTGTAGATACTCGGTGCTCCAATGTAACTTAAAGGCACATAGAGCGTCAACTAATTTGAAGTATTCAGCTCGAATCTTCTTTGTGGTGAAAGTATCAAGCATACCTTGTTCGGTGCTGCAGCAGGCAGCAAATGCATAGTCATACCTCATGGGAGATGTGACGGACTGAGGACTTCATCCTTGCAGACATCACTACAATAAGTAAGAGGATGGTTGTTGACGATGCATTCTGCCTCTTCAACTAGTGTTCTTGCCTGTTCCTCATTAAACAAGGCTCTATTGAGTGAGACTGCCAGGGCACGCTTCGTCAACCTGATTAGTCATTCAAACATCTGCCCTTCCAAGGTGAATGTGGAGTCTGGAAGTTCCAGGGTATTCCTCTTTCTCTCAAATACGACTGAGTCACATCCTCGTTGCAGAGATCGGCTAACAAGTTGCTTGCAGTCTTGAAGGTTGCATGATTGTCAGAGTATATAACAGATGGGGTGCCGTGACAGATGGCAAATCTATGAGGGTAGAGGATGAAGGTGTCAACACTGAGGTTCATCACCAGATCCAGGTAGACCTCACGGGTACTAAGACATGTAATTAGCAGGATGTAAGCATGACCCTCCTGGGTGTTAACTGGATCTGCATGATCAAGTCCTATGTGGTGAAACGGTGTCATCAGAGTCACACGAGGGCTCGGTAGCTGGGGCTGAGGAGGTTGCGACAATGGGGCTCTGAGCATCCTCTTATACTCTAAGCAACTACTAACTATTTTCTTAACTAGCACTCGCACTACTGGCATCCATCACTCTTGTCTGAAAATTGAGATAATTGTATTGATGCCACAGTTTAGTTTTATATTATGAATATGTTTAAGATATAGCGTTACTAGTTTTCCCTTAGGGGACATGTTATTAATTAAAACTAAATTTAATTGCCTTGCAAAATAGGCTATTTCATGAAAAGCCTCTCCACCCTTCTCTAAATATCTACACAAAGTGGGCCAATGATGGCTTGTTCTACATAAGCTAGCTTTGTTAATGGATCATCTCTAATCTTCATGAATTTACAAACATGTTTCATGATGCTCTAAAGAGTGCTGTAGTTGGAAATACTTTCCCAAAAGTGAAGAAACGGAGCAGGAGGTGCTGGCTGAAGTTCTCTCTACAGACATTACTACTGACGAAGATGCATAGTCTCATGGGTCATCAGTTGCTGTTAGGGGTCCTGGGATTTGCAACATGGCTGGGCCTGTTGCTCACAAGGATTTCTCATGCAAAAGAATTGCACCGAGGTACTCAGCACTCTACTTTAAATCTAACAATGCAGGCTTCGCTACCAATGACAAATTCTGAAAGTACTTCCAAACACAAAGAATGAACCCAGGACTGCGTGTTGGTCACTTACTAAAGACACTAAAAATTGTCTAAACTCTAACAAACTTACTTGTATTAGGACTTAACTAGTGAGCACATACAACTTTATCACTGGACATGGTACATGTCCACGCAAAACAAGGGATAGCCCCTATTAAGACCAATGAAAATGACAGTGCAAGACTTACATGTTCTATTGAAATTTGGCCATCAACTGGCTTTCAAGTTTTAGAGCCTACCTATGGAGCTTCTGGCTCTCTTGGTATCTAGGAGAAGAGTGAGCACACGCTGCTCTGCAGCAGCTTCTATACGCCCACTTCCAGAATGTTCCAAAATTCCAGATTCACAAGGACCTTTCTACAATTAAGTTTCTCAGGTGCAAAACTCCTGTATGGTAGGTTGCATCTTCAGTTGAAGATGCAACCTACCATACACTTTTCAGAAATAAAGAACACGTTACAAGCAAAATAATTACAGCACTCTACAATCCAGAACCATCACATACTTCCATGTCAGCCTGACTCGATGCATAGTTGGCACGTACGATTATAATTTCTACTGCTGTATTAAAACGACTAGATGGGAGTGTTATGTTGGCAAAATCCCTGCAGAAGATTTTGTCGACAAACCTAATGAAAAATTACATAATCTATTTCATTATTATTTTAATATTTTATACTTGTTTGTGTTGAGTATATATTTTATAATATTATTATCAGACTCATTTCCAACATCTGTTATACAAAACTTTGAAGAAAAAAGTGGACTTTTGTCCCCCCATTAACTAAAGGATACCAAGCATCTTTCGCTCATTCACCTATACAAGTTTAAAATTGTGGTAACACACATTCCATTTGGGTTCGTAATTAGTCACCCCTGAGATTCAGAGAAAAAGAACTTGGTGAACGCGGATTTGAGTCTCACGATGCGCGTAAAATCGCATTTTTCTTTGTTTATTACTCTGTATCACCGGTTCAACACTCGTATAAGAGTAATTAATCAACACAGAAGCAGATCCTCTGAAAGGTGATTACCCCCTTTGTATGGTTAGTGGTCATTGTATGTAAATCCCTAATTGGATATTTCACAATCGACGACGACGATGAGAAACTAAAAAAAAAAAAAAAATTAACTTAGATGAAATATAGGTATAAGAAAATCTTTTAATAAAAGTTGTTTCTAGGGTTAGGGCAGAGAGAACCATAGAGAGGTCCGACTTCCTATGTGCAGCGTAATTTGGCCGCCATTTTGATTGTGTGTAACTGGAGCTGCAATGACAGCAACGTTTTGCAAATGAACATGCTCTGAGTGCACTGCAACCCACTGTAGGGCCAACAGTTTGTCTTTATGCTGGAACACAACAAACTGCCAATGTTTATTTATTTGACAGTTGTTATGATTGTTCATTTTATGGACGTATATCAAAATAAAGGTACAAATAGGCCTATATTAGTATGTAACAGTAAGAGGACCACTCAGACACATCACAGCCAAATGTGACTAGATCAGTAGAACAGACTTTGCTCCAAATAATACCTATCTAGGTAATTCCTTAGTGGGATAAAAATGTTACTCTTCTCAGATATTCTTACAGACATGTAGGCCTATGTGGTATATTTATAAACAAAATTAACCCATATATGTTTAAACAGTTTTATTCACAAATCTGTAAAATAAATTAAAAATAACCCTTGGAAAAATGTTTAAACAATTTTATTCAAAGTTCTGTAAAATAAAATAATACATATTTTCAAACATTTAGGCTATGTAAAATTACCTGTGAAAGGACTGCATATGGAAAACTAATTATTGTACTTCAGTGTCATTAAATGATGATAGATATAATAGGCCCTAGGAGAAGAACATGCTAGTAAAATGTAAAGCCTTCGCAAATACCATGCCTTAGCAAAATATGCACAAAATGCTATGCCTGTGCACAACCTATTGGAAATAGGTAGTATTTAATTACTAATCACGTACCACCACCAAGGCATCAACACATATACATAGCACAAATTGTTTAGCATTAAAATCACCACCAAAAGTATTAACACACACCAAGCATAATCGAGTTAGACAGGGCTATACTTATCTGTCAGTGTGAAGACCTGTTAACAAAATACTCATTGGATTAATATGAATTCATTTATGGGAAATTTTCAAGTTTTCTGTTTTTACGTAATTTCTTTTCTTTGGATGCTTTATTCTTGATTTTCAATTGATATTTTAGTCTCACTGTAACATACAATTGCCTCATAAACTGTACACTTTGAGAACAATAATGAATAGTACATAGCAGTAAACAAACTGCTTACAAGCAGATGGGATGACAAACTAATGTGCTCACTTTGTGTTGTCCTTTGGAAAGGAGTAGAAGGCCACTTCTTTGTTTGTTTTTGTTTACTTTGTACAGTTAATGGAAGAACACTGTTCCTTCTGATCCAGAGGTTTTCTTGGTGTGGCCTGTGTAGTGTAAATGATGCATGGAGAGGTAATTTGGTGTAGACTCGGCTGCAGTGACGGAATGATGCGTCATTAGCAGCCTCCAGTTACACACAATCAAAATGGCCGCCGGCGCTCAGCCAATTACAATGCAGCACATAGGAAGTCGGCCCTCTCTATGGTTCTCTCTGGCTATACTTACTGTCACTGTGAAGACCTGCTAACAAAATACTCATTGGATTAATATGAATTCATTTATGGAAAATTTTCAACAGTTTTCTGTTTTTATGTAATTTCTTTTCTTTGGGTGCTTTATTCTTGATTTTCAACTGATATTTTAGTCTCATTGTAACATACAATTGCTTCATAAACTGTACACTTTGAGAACATGAAGGTGTACACAAAAGATCACAGTAACATTGCGTCTCTAGTAACCTCCAGTTACCCACAATCAAAATGGCCGCCAGCGCTCAGCCAATTACAATGCAGCACATAGGAAGTCGGCCCTCTCTATGGTTCTCTCTGGTTAGGGTCAGAGAGGGAGGAGGGGGAAGTGGATGAAAAGGAGAGAGAAGGTTAAAGGAGGGGAGGGGGAAGGGGGATAGGGAAGAGGGGGAGGGGGTCAAAGGGAAGATGGAGGATCTCTTAATTGGTTCATCAGATATTTTCAGAAGGTGAGGGCGTGATCAAATTCTCGTTACCTTTTTGATATGCTTGTGTATGTGTGTGTGTGTGTGTGTGCGTGCGTGTGTGTGTGTTGGGGGAGAGAGGGTCAGGTCACAACAGGTTGGGCCATGTTGGGACTAACCTGGGTTTCCTCTGTGGCGAGGATTCCAACGTGTGATGGTGAGATTAGTATTGTATTAACAGTACTTAATGTGTTTTTATTGTCATAAACCGTTTTATACTATTAGAGATTTGTCGCTTCTGCATAAGTGTGTTTATAATTCTGCATAAGTTTATTTATAGTTTGTATTTTGGATTCTTGGGCAGTTGCCTGAATTGAGCCATGGCGATACATAATACAGCACACCTTACTTTTGTAGCGTTAGTGCGTGCAGATTAGCACTAATGCCTTAGACGAAAGGCTGTTGTTATCGCTTTCCTTTATCCTTCTCTCATCAACTGAATGTCCCAATATCCTTTTCTATTCCTTTTATTTAAATGTCACAACGAATTGGGAAAATTACTTCAACAATACCATTTTCTGCTTAAGGGAGTGAAAGATTAACATTTTTAGCCAACTTGCTTTTAAGAAAATTAGCAGTAAAGAAATGCCTTGCAGAAAATTAGAGAGAGAGGAAAAACGTTGATCCATTTGCGAATGCCGATATATTTTCGATGCAGTGATGAGGATCAGCGAAATATATTGTAAGGAATCGGTCCGTCATATATGATAAAAGACTTCTCATTAAGATCAGTTAAGTACCGCCTGTCAGAATAGAAGAATAGAATATAGGATTTAGGCCAAAGGCCAAGCGCTGGGACCTATGAGGTCATTCAGCGCTGAAATGGAAATTGACAGTAAAATGGCTTGAGAGGAGCAACAGGAGAAAAACTTGCAGTTGCACTATGAACCAAGTGTTAGGAGAGGGTGAAAAGGAAGATGGAAGAAAGAAAATATGAACGGAGGTACATTAAAAGGAATGTAAAGGGGGTGCAGCTAGGGGCAGAAGGGACGCTGCAAAGAACCTCAAGTAATGCCTACAGCGCACTGCATGAGGTGCACTGACGGCACTACCCCGCTACTGGGAGCACCTCCCGTCAGAGTAGATTTTAATGTTCATTTGAGTGTATATGATACTTCTATATATTAACTCTAGAAATTCAGTCGTTATTTTGAATAAGAAGTTTTTTGTTCCTAGTTTCAGGATGATCGTGACTCGGAAGCAGCTAGTAATACTGGGAGTGGTTCTTACCGCCTGCGTTCTTGCCCTTGCTACAGGAATTGTCGTTGGTAAGCGCAGTTTTTCTTTGATATATACATTATTTACTAACTTGTTAACTTCCTACTAATATACATTTTATTGTGAATATGGCCGGCCAGCTGAAATAACTAAAGTTCCGTTATTTTCAGGCAGTCGATTTGTATTATTTGTTTTCAGATCGCGTTTCCTTCCAAAAACAAAAGGTAATAAACATAAATTATAAATTCAAACATGGCATTTGAAGGACATGCACCACCTCTTTACGCTTGAAATAGCAGGAAAATTTTGGGCCTAACAATTACAGTTCGATAACAATTTCATTATATTTAATGCCTATTTATAGTCCATTTACCTTTTAAACTAAGACCATGAAGGTCTGGAATTATAAGGATGTCTGTTTTTGTTATCACTCCTGGAGAACAAAAAAACATTTGGCGCATAAGACTGTTTTTGTACGCCACTTTCTGTCTTAGAGAGAGAGAGAGAGAGAGAGAGAGAGAGAGAGAGAGAGAGAGAGAGAGAGAGAGAGAGAAACTTTACATCAGAGAAAATACTTGCTATCTTCATAGCAAGAGAGTTTTACTAAAGATTATACTGACGTCAGCAAATGCCTGCCTACGACTAGGAGAAAATTTTCATCAGTGGCTGTTATGGCGTAAGTTGTTGAGGGCTATTTTCCTGCACATCACTGACTACTTCTGAGACAGGGAGGGACAGACAATAGTGATATATATTGCTCTATTTTTTCGTGAGAAAGAGATTCGGAGAAT
>NC_089781.1:44657753-44690174 GCF_040412425.1 Macrobrachium rosenbergii
ATCTCCTCTCACCCCGGTACCATTTGCCCTTGCACAAATTGGTGGAATTATAAATAAAAGAGACACAAGTAAGCTGCTGTAATGTACATGTTAGAGAAGCACCAACTCATAACCGTGGAGAAAGATGTGAATGGAGATCTAGCACACACAGACGTGACCATTTATGATGGCATGTTCTTGTTGCAGACTTTGAAGATGCCGGAAACATCCGAAGCTCTTGGACAAAAATTGCTGGAGATCGTCGTTTGCTGTTCAACCTCTAAGGAAATATATATACTGTTATATACATATGGTTACCACACTATAAAAGACTGTGAACGTGAACGGCGGTCAATTGTGCCAGCTGGTGACATTAAGGCAATAGGAAAGGACTATAAAACGCCCAAAAACCATCAGACGCATTTAGAAATGAACAGTTTAAAAGATTTCTGGTATTTTTTCTGTGCAAAGAGTGGAAAAATCATTGATATGCTGCTCTTCTTGGAGAGAAAATTCTCTAGATTGGAGTAGAAACGAAAAGCTATAAATACATCTGCAAAGCTAACAATGTAGAAGTATCAGAAGCACTTGACTTTGCTTGCCATCATCAAGAGGAGGACACAAGGATACTGCAGCATATTCACCAATTATCAGGTGGTAATGACCATAACAGAAATACCCTGGTAAGAGCAAATGACACTGGTGTATGGATACTATTATTCTACCATCAGAAAATCTTCCCCAAAGCTCAGATCTGGCTTGATTGTGGTGTATCTTCAAATAACAGCAGACGGATGATCAACGTCACATGCATTGCAAAGGATCTAGACCGTGATTTGATAGAGGCTTTGCCTAGCTACCATGCCTTTACAGGGTCCGGCTTTACAGCAGCATTTGCAAGAAAGGGTAAGGTCAAACCTTTTGAAATTATACGGAAGAATCCTGAATATCAAAGAATACTGAGTCAGCTAGGAGCATTGCTATCGCTAAATGCTGAACAAGTTGCTGGACTGGAGAAATATGTAGGTACAATGTATGGTCAAGCAAGGTATTCCTCGGTATCTGATGTGAGGTACGGTTGTTCATGAAAAAACTACACTTGAGTGCCAGTCTAACAACTCTTCAAAAGTTAAAGGTATTGATCTAACAATACTGCCTCCCTCTAAACCTTCTTTGTTGCAAGAAATTAAAGGAAGCAATGCTGTTTCATGGCTGTGGAAGAGAGCATTGTGTCAGAAACCACATGATGGTTTTGATCCCACTGAACATGGGTGGAAGGTATCTAGAAAATGACAGATATCACATACAATGGAATGATGGTCCAACTGTACCGGATAATCTAGAACCTGTCACTGAAGAGGACTCTGACAGCAACGATGAAGAAAGTGACATTTATTTTGATGACAGTAGTTCTGAAGAAAATTATGAGGAAGATATGAAGTAAGTAGGGTAAAAGGTGCCATTTGGCGTCCTGGCGTCCTGAACATTTGGCATCCTCAAGAAAGGGTGTCATTTGGCGTCCTCAATTATTATTATTATTATTTATTTTATTTTTATATTTTTGCTGGAGAAAATAACATGCATATATAAAAAAATTATGTAGTAAGTAGGGTAAAAGGTGCCATTTGGCATCCTGGCGTCCTGAACATTTGGCGTCCTCAAGAAAGGGTGTCATTTGGCGTCCTCAGTTATTATTATTATTATTATTTATTTAATTCTTATATTTTTGCTGGAGAAAATAACATGCATATATACCTGTTAACTAACAAAAAAAAAAACTTTCAATCTCCTCCCCTGTTTTTGTTAAGCAGAGCGTGCATTTGAACGTTCCTAATTACACGAGGTTGCGAAAGTAAATAATGAAAAAGACTGAAAAGAAGGTTTTTTTATACATACCTCTCTATCTGGGTCTTATATGAAGCACGCAGGTGACACTCGAACCGTTATTGAAATGAATACACCTCCCATTCTGGTCCGTGATAACGATCGAAATCTGTTCCAGGATGTTCGTGTTCAATGCTTTGTATACCATATAGTGTATCCCCTTCCCTTTACCACTCTCTAATGTGAAACAATCCAATATATTTACTAGTTCACCTCCAAAAACAGTCGGTTGAACGATATCTGTGTACAGTACATATAATCTACACCGCAAAAATATAAAAGTAAAAATGTAATAATAATAATAATTGAGGACACCAAATGACACCCTTTCTTGAGGACGCCAAATGTTCAGGACGCCAGGACGCCAAATGGCACCTTTTACCCTACTTACTACATAATTTTTTTTATATATGCATGTTATTTTCTTCAGCAAAAATATAAAAATAGAATAAATAATAATAATAATAATTGAGGACATAAATGACACCCTTTCTTGAGGACGCCAAATGTTCAGAGATGTTCAAGACACCAAATGGCACCTTTTACCCTACTTACTACATAATTTTTTTATTTGTGCATGTTATTTTCTTCAGCAAAAATATAAAAATAGAATAAATAATAATAATAATAATTGAGGACGCCAAATGACACCCTTTCTTGAGGACGCCAAATGTTCAGGATGCCAGGACGCCAAATGGCACCTTTTACCTTACTACATAATTTTTTTTATATATGCATGTTATTTTCTTCAGCAAAAATATAAAAATAAAATAAATAATAATAATAATAATAATAAATAATAATAATAATAATAATAATAATAATTGAGGATGCCAAATGACACCCTTTCTTGAGGACGCCAAATGTTCAGGACGCCAGGACGCCAAATGGCACCTTTTACCCTACTGAAGTATTATACTGTACTCTCATAGCGATGCTTTTTCATAATGTCCAGTTTGACTCATCGCGGTTATGATGGAGGTCTTAAGATTGAACGATGTTATTTTTCTTATTATGTTCCTATTCACTACAATCTATTTTCCATCTTGAAATAAGATGTATCGTGCTTTATGTGTTTGTATTATTTCTGTAGTATATATAATGAACACAAATTTTGCATTTTATTCTCAACAACTGATATCGACATCATTCATCTTTATCATAGGCACTAATGAGAATCCAGTTTAGCACGAAAATAGAAAAGACATAAGCTACACCAAAAGGAAGTTAAGAGGGATCAAGCAGTTATAATTTCCTCATAGACCGCATTTATAAAACTAAGTATTAGGGGTCCCTGCCCCCACAAGGGGTTGGGGGATTATCTTGTGGTTTGAACTTAGTTTCCAAAGCCCTGTATGGATGCTCAATACACGAGGACATTAAAAGCAAATTAGACGGAGCGGAAAAAAAAGTAAACCACATTTGCCCAAGCTAATTACCCTTATTAGGGATTGGAGGATTATGTTACTGATTGAGTTCGATTTCTAAGACCCTAAATGAATCTTCATATTATAGATTGGCTTATCAATTAAGCATTTCGGTATTTGGACGTGAAGCGCCACACAGTATAACCTACCTATTGGAGGTGCGACTTCACTACCTTGTCACCTTGACTGGAACGAGAATTTAGTCTTTTTGCCCAATGCTGCTCACCTAAACCTTCTTACGATATACATTTTCTGGATCCTCATGAAAAGAGGAAACGTTTTTGTACCTGTCCATTTTTTCATGATTCTTTTGGTTTTCGAGTAAATTCATGTTAAACTTTATACTTGTTACCAGTTAAAGCCATTTTTTTTATGTTGAGTACAATTTCCAGAAAAGTGTTACGGATACGTAAATATGTATTGAAACAAAAAAGATTCTAACTTTTATTGGGAACATTTTGAAAAATGGAATGGGGTCGAGTCATGTACTCCTGGGGGCCATGTTGATGACGTCATAACAGACACGCCCACCACTGAAATTTTGTGAGACTCGCTTTTGTGAGACTGGTCATGTAGAAACAAAATATATCCTCAGACTTTTTGCACTCGTTCGGGTAAATAATTGTGTCCTGGCTCTTGAACTATTTATCATACAGTTTTTACCTAACCTTTTGGACATTTACAGTTGATGGCCTTGCAATATCAGACTTTATTTCAATTCCACAAGTTAATTTTTCTCAATTCTTTATCCTGGAGTCATTATGATTTTTAAAACATTAAGCTTATTTTAAAGAAAAATAGTTTTTCAATGACTCGGTAAGGTAAAGCGTAATGTGCAATTAACAGACTGACAAATATTAGAAGGTTCAGATGGAATCAACTTTTTCAAGAGGAGTTTATGATATTAGTAAATTACTCAAAAGAGAAAATTCTCAGTTATTCCCTGTTAATTAAAGCAGCAAACTCTTTACCGAATTCTCTGCTGATACCAATTTTGGTATTGCTCATAGACTGTTTCCGAGAAGTAAACAATGCAGCAATAACCGTACAACGAAAGAGGGTCAGTCGTCGTAACTTTGACCCTTAATTTGTGCGACAAACATTTAAGAGAATAATAAGACGGATGTACGGGTACATATTATCATCAGTTAAAGTTATTATTATTATTATTATTATTATTATTATTATTATTATTATTATTATTATTATTATTATTATTATCATTTAGGAGATAAAACTTATTCAAATCAAAGAAGCCCACAGGGGCCATTGACTTGAAATTCAGGCTTCCAAAGAATATGGTGTTCTTTCGGAAGAAGTAACGGAAGGTAATGGTAAATACAGAAATATATCACTTATTAGAAAAACAGATAAATTAACAAATAAATAAATCAAGGACTAAATAAATAAAAATGTAAGTAAACTGTTAAAATACGAGGGGAATTGTGTTAGGGTAGTAATGCATTGCATCTTCCCCTGAACTTCTGAAGTTCCAATCGCACGACATCCCAGGGAGGAAATAAACCTAACATTAGATTAAACCAGGGAATGATGCAGTACACATTCAAGAGAATAATAAGACAGATGTACATATTATTGTTACTTAAAAAGACGATAATCAAGAAATAAATTTAGCATTAGTTTAAATCCGGGAATGATGCAGTGTACATTCAAACCAATAATAAGACAGATGTACATATTATCCTAACTTAAAAAGTCGGTAAGCAGGATATAGACCTAACATTAGATTAAACCAGGGAATTATGTAGCATACATTTAAGAGATTAATGAGACGGGTGTACATATTATCGTAACCTAAAAAGACGATCAGCAGGAAATAAATCTAACATTAAATTAAACCAGGGAATGATGCAGCATGCATTTAAGAGAATAATAAGTTGGAAAATAACTTTATCCAAGCTTTAATCATGGTAATAATGAGTCAAATTTATAGCAAAAACAACTAAGGCATAAATCTCACACTTTTTGAATAAAGGAGTAGAACAGGCACAACTTCACAGACACTCTTTGGCCTCGTCATTTGGATTGATTACACTCACCCAAACAGCTATGGATTTTCTAAAATACGGAGGCCAACGGAACTGACTGTAAAAAAAGTAAGAAGCAACGACTTTGCTTGAAAAGAATGTAAGTCAATAAGATTTTAGAAAAGTAGTAGAAGGAAGAGGAATTCCGAAGCTTGATGGTTGAGATCGTAGGGGAATGTGTGAAGAGTTGTCTGCTGTGTTAAAACTGCAAGATAAGAGGAGGGACTCTCTCCAGGAAATGAAAAAAAGAAAAGTCATCAAAATAATGCCTTTGGAAAATATATACAGAAGACTTTTCGTAGGAAAGAGAAAGACTTCAAGATA
Source organism: Macrobrachium rosenbergii (assembly GCF_040412425.1). NCBI lineage: Eukaryota > Metazoa > Arthropoda > Malacostraca > Decapoda > Palaemonidae > Macrobrachium > Macrobrachium rosenbergii. The sequence continues at coordinate 44,663,416 of NC_089781.1, forward strand.
GGGAAGATACTAGAGCAGGTTCCGTGGTCGTGGAACTTCTTTTGACTCATTCCCCCTGGAAGGAAACAAAAGATGATTCTACAAGTTTAAAAGTTTTCATACCTAAATGAAGAATCAACTTAAAATGAAAAAGATAAGAATATTACCGTTAAAGGCAGATTTAGCTATTTGTGTTCTGTGATCTCTCAAAATCAAGCTTGAAACTTGAACACTGAAAAGGATAACAGAGGCGAGAGGCTTATGAAACCTTTCATCACAAAGAGATATAAAACTGAATGAAAATATTACTCACCTGTCTCTCTCTTTCTCTACTCAGATACACAGACAAACAGACACAAACACGCCCTCAGAAACAAACTGCACACATATACACGTGTATATATATATATATATATATATATGTATATATATATATATATATATATATATATATATATATATATATATATATATATATATATATATATATATATATATATATATATATATATATTATATATATATTATATAATTAGTTGTTCCAAATACCTGGTTTACACACATTTACTAAATATAGAGTTCAAAACTTAGCCACGTAAAATAAGTCTAATCCTTCGGGCCAGCCCTAGGAGAGCTGTTAATCAGCTCAGTGGTCTGGTAAAACTAAGGTATACTTACTTTACTTTTTACCTCGCTTACAGCCAGATACCCGAACTCTCGTAACAAAAAAAATATGACTGAATGCTCAAAAGACAACCATTGATCCCTTAAACAACTTATCAATAATGTGAGGTTTCAATATTTAAATATATAAAATATACTATAGTATATTAAAATGTATCACTCTATTAAGCACTGTACAACTTTCTCCTTGATTCGAGTCACTTCTACTAAACTGAAGGAACAAAACTATCTCTCTGATTCATTTCCAAAAATAATCAATCCTACCACTGGTGGTCAGTAACTGAAACACTGCTGTAAAAATTTTAAATACAAAAATTTATTCTTAATAAATCAAAATTCACAACTACTCTGGAATAAAATGACCGTTATTTGGAAATACAATCTTAACTAATTCAATTAAGTTATGAAGCAAAAGTTCAATCATCAAAGCAAAAACATTAAGATTTTAAAGAAAATTAAACTCAACAAACAAACAATTTGAACACTATGCACATACAAATATACAAAATATAAAAAATGTAAATATATCAAAATCACCAAAGTGATATCAATACTTTTCACGTTTACTTGACCAGTCTATCAATCCCAAATTCATAAATCCTCACAAAAGATAAATTGATCTAAATAACACTAGCAAAAATTAATAAATCTATCTAAATAACACACCCAAAATTTAAATTTAAAACCATGGTTTTAAATTGTAATTACAATACCTCAAACTGCAGTAGTGGCGTCATTGCACTAATGTGGACCCCGCACACCTTCATCGTACCAGCCATTAATCCCACAACAATGACCCCATGCTCCAATGAGTGGATGAAAGAAACACAGCATTCGTCACACACCTTTGTACATGCAACTTGTTTATTATTATTCTCATATTCACTGTATTGTCATCATCATGTGCACAGCACTGTCAGCTTCTCAGCCACATGTATATGAACTTCAGTCCTGTATCATGTACCGATTTATATGTACATTTCCATCCTCCAACGAACACAAATGATTGTGTTTAATCTCTGTTTTTACCTGCCTGATGTCAGGTGCTACATTTCTGCTCGCAAGAGCCCTTGACCTGTGTGTTTGTTGTCTGACTAAATTAGTAAGCTGTGAACTCTGACCCTTACTCATCGTCACATCGATGACCCACGGAGACGATTGACCCAGCCAACACCACCAATACCTACCTCTCCAGTGAAACCCTTGCCACTGCCTCCACACGTCTACCTCCATTCACACCCAACAACCCAGAAGCATGGTTCTTCAGGGCAGAAACAATTTTCAGACCAAAGAAAATCACCTGCGCAACACGCGAAGCAGACACCGTCCTTGAATTCCTGCTGGACGATGTCTTTGAGCAAATAGCAGGATGGCTCAAGGAACTACAAACCCCTGTCACTTACAAACTGCAGAAGGACCAGCTGAAGTCATCCTTCAGCATGCCACCCACCCTGTGAACCAGGAAATTCCTCAACTACTTGGGGGCACCAATAGGAGACAAGCGACCATTGCACATCTATAAACAGTCTCAGTGGCTCATCACGCTCCCCACCATGGGTGGCCAACCTGAGTCATTCCTGGACCTTGTGAGAGAGGTATTCCCCACAAGACTACCTGGCCAAACAGTGGCGGCCATGTCCAATGCCTCCACCATGCCAATTGAAGAATTCCTGAAGCTGGTAGACATAGTGCACATGGCCCACACAGCCATTGGCAGCAGCAGCACTATGACAGGCCCAGCAGACAACCAACACGGAATCCGACAGTGACCCAGAGGGACCAGCTGCCCCCATTTACAAAAGAAACTTCCACAAGCAGGTCATCAAGGGGAAGACCAAGCAGAAAAAAGACAAACCTCCACTGGAAATTTGGAAAAAAGGCCTGAAAGTGTGACAAAGGTTGCCTATTTTCAAAAAACATGCAAAAGGATCGCACACATAACCCAACCAACTAAACATCAGGGGTGAGGAGATCGGTTGCCTCATAAGAGAAAGTGCACCTGCCTACCTTTGTCTTTCTTCCAGGTACGAATGAAGGGGCTCCACGTGCTTCTTCATTATAGATGAGAGGTCTGACACTGAGTTCCTTGTGGACACCGGAGTATGCAGGTCCAAATGAATGACTCAACCCCGCTCCCCCCCACCAACCTCCATGTGTCCACCACCAGCACAGCACCACTCACGATGTATGGGAGACGGGAGATGAACATGCCTTTCAATGGGAAAGAAAACAGTTAGACCTTCATCATGGCAGACTTAACGATAGCACTGTTAGGAGCGGACTTCCTAAAGCCGGGTATTTATGATCAGGTTTACCCGTCAGTCCACCCGTGACCGTTTGCTGGATGAGCGTCCACACGTAATGAGTAGAACTGTCGGTTGGACAGTTAACTTGAGGTCATCGCCCTCAGTTCTCGCCTAGCCTTCATTGTGGCAACACTATATGGCAGTGATGGAAACTCTGCTGGCTGATAAGGAGGTGGAGCTACATAGAATAGCTGCTGTGGCAATTCACTTAAAAATAGGAAAGAAGCAAAAAGGCATAACAGAGTATGGTCTAAATATTGCCTATTAAAGAGAGATGTCTAATCTCATACAATATTAATGAATGAGGTTGAATTGGACCTGGGGGTTGGTTCAGTTATTTATATAAAAATGGACCGTGAAGCCTGCTTTTACTAGTAACACCTTTCGTAAAAAGGCAGGACACTGGCCTAGGCCTATACCAAATTGTCTCTATCACAGAAAATTTTTTTTTAATTTGTTATCATATGATTTGGATTCACAACGGTCTACAGATAGTGCCTCAGAGTCTAACAGTAAAATGAATTAGGCCTATACAAAGTTGATTCATATTGTGGTCCGAGCGGCTGAGATGCTTCCCAGGAGGAATCCGGCAGCGAACTGTCATAAAATCATTGCTTACCTGTACACATGTGCAATCACCTGTCAGTTGGTCAGATGAACTTTAGGTAATTCCATCAGTTCATCCGTTCTGGTGAGTGGACTGACTCTGCCCACAAACTGTCGTCCACATGTAAGTTTTAATGTCAGTTTTGATGAACTGACGGGTGGACTGACAGGTAAACCTGATCGTGAATACCTGGCCTAACAGCACACAACCTGCTAGTGGACATAGAATCAAAACAACTGATCCCAAGAACAACTCCGGCATCGTCTCCTCACCAGCCACGCAGATGTACTGCCACCACACCATCACCAAAGCAGCATAAAAAACAAATATACCCAATTGCAGCAGCCGCAACAGCTAAAGGGGCCTACCTAACTCCTAAGAGGGGTTCTGAATTGGCTAACTTCACATCTACAACAGGCCTAGCTACGGATATAGACACTTCTGCTAACTGTCTCTGACGACAGAAGAAATCTACGCCTAGGCAAATGCACACAGTAAACACCTAACCTAACCTACTATCCTACGACTCTGGCACTGAACGACCTGGCACTAACGAATGGCACGCAATGAATTATGATTGGCACAACGCTTTATGATTTACATGCAACACATTGAAACCTGAATAACCTGAAGGGTAAATCACAGTATACAATTAAGTAATGGATCAGTTTGAGTCTGGATTGGGTTGGGAGGAGGTTAGTTAGGAAAAGGTTAGTGGTACAATTGCCTAAGTGGTTAATTGTTAAAACTTCTGGGCCAGAGGTCACACAGGCTACCTCCTTTGGGCAGGTGCCAGGATCACTCTGAGATGGAAGCAGCACTGTGCCAATGGGGCACGAGTGCCAAGAAGAGCTTATGGCTCTGATTTGCTGAGTGGATTTCTTCCGGCCCCTCTTCTTCTTCTTCAGGGCCTCCGGGGTCTGGCTAGGCCATTCCTAGTGGGCGATGAGGGTACTGACTCTGAAGAATGGCCAAGAGCGCTGTCAGGAGCAGAATCAGGGGCAGCCTCAGTGGCTACGGGCTGGTCTCCTACTTCGGATGCTGTGACAACTGTCGTGGGAAGAGGACCAGTGTCTGCATCCTGGCTGGACAGTTCCTGGGCGACCAGAAAAGAGGTAGTGTCCAGGCCTACCAGAGGGTCATCCTCGGCAGGCGGAAGAGTGTGGGAAGAAGAAACATCAGGGATGATCATGGTTGTGAGGTTTGGTGGATCTCCCGTAGGAGGATCTGGGTCAGGTTCTAGATCCGGCACTGGCACTAACTCAGGGCCAGGCACGGGAAGTAAGCTGAGCACGGAGCTTCCAGCTGAGATAGGTGGAGCTTGGCACTGACCAGTGCTCACAAGTGGCATTGGCATTGAATTGACGTCAGACAAAGCTGAAGGGGGACCCGGGGGAGCAAGACCCCTCGGTGTCCCTGGTGTGATTTGGGACAGCGATTCCTGTCTCGAGGAGAGGGCAGGGCCTCTTGGTCCTGTGGAAATGGCTGCTGTGGCTAGCTTGCTGGGGCACTTGGACCATCTTTTGGAGTGCCCTCTTATGTTGCATGTCCTGCAGTGGTAGTTGGCGAGATCCCTTTGTGATGAGGGAGTAGTTTTTTGGTGGCCGTCCTGTCGCAAGATCTGAGGACTAGGCCTGGAATGAGGTTTAGGTGGGTTGCGTAGCATCGCTCGTGGGCGAACGGAAGGTTTGGCTGACGGTGGAACAGCTGTCACAGAGGCTGTGTCCCGATCAGAAGAGGTTACTGAGGATGCGCTGGCAGAAGCAGTCAGGCAACAGAGTGGTGTGGGGGTGGGACATCCCCAGAGGATGTCTCATCCAAGCAGGAACTCCACTCCGTGCCGGATACGCTTGACGATGCCAAGGCGGTGAATTTTGTTTCTCCAAGGGGTGTTCACGCTAAGTTTGACTGTGGGGATGGTCAAGGACTGTTCGTCTACCCAGGTCAGTGTCCACTTGGTGTGCTCATCTACCTTGGCACTGGCTGGCACTTGAGCCTGATCTATCAGGCTAATATCTGAGCCAGTGTCGGCAGTAGTTGGCAGGTGCACTGGTGGGCTAGAACCATCCAGAGAAGCCACTGAGATGGACAGTGTCCAGACCCTCTCAGGGTGAGTTCTCTCCGGCGGCTCAGCCAAGGAGGAGGCAGCACTGATCAGGTTGACGTGCCTGGGAGTGACCACATGTTTTGGGCATGCAGAATACCCAGAGGAAAAGTGTCCTGAAGCTCCACAGTCTCGGCAGGGTCCCCTGGGATAGGATGATCTCCTGGCAGTGATGGTGTGCTGGGAAGATGGTGCTGAATTAGGAGGGGAAGAGGGATGGTTATTGGTAGGCTGCTGAGTGTTGTTGCCCTGTTGGTTATTTTCCCTGTAGAGGCACTCTGCTTCAGCATGGCCGCGCTTCTTACAGATGGTGCATGGAGGTTTGTTAGGTGGTCCATTTCCGTGGGCGATTGAAGCCCGAGAGGTGTCTGGGTGGCACTATTCTGCGTTGCAAGGTGCTGTGGGATGGGTTGTACGTCTCCCAGGCATCAGCTAAGCGGCAGGCTTCCTTGAGAGTGGCTGGCTGCTTGTCACTAAGATACACAGCCAGGGGCCTGGGCACACACTGGAAGAGGTCCTCCAGCATGGACTGGTTGAACAAATCCTCGAAGGTGTCGCACTGCATAGATTCGAACCAGCGGGTCCCAGCCTGAGTCTTGTGACAAACCCATTCTGTCCAGGACCAGCCGACGTTCTTAGCCATACCTCGGAATCGTTGTCTCCACCTCTCAGGGGTTGTCTCATACGCCTTGGCGATGGCCTCACGGACGGCAGCCATGTCTCCTCGTTGATCTCTTTCCAATGCTCGGTGGGCGGTCTTAGCCTTCCCGTCTAGGTGCTTGGTGAGCAATAAGGCCCTCTCAGCCGGGCTGATGTCATAGGTCTCAAAGAGGAATTCAATCACTTCGAGCCATTGTTCCGGCTCATCTTCTGTCCATTTGCCCACGAGGTTATTGACTGTCGATAGGGAGGTATTTAGTGCAGATGGGGTGGGGCTAGATGCTTGTTGGGCTGCTAAAGCTTCTGTGCTTTCCTTCTTGGCTCTCTCCAGCTCAAGCTCCCTGTCCTTGAGGGCTAGTTCATGCTGTCTTCTCCTTTCTTCTTCTTTGCTTTCACGCTATCTTCCCCTCTCTTCTCGTTCTTCTTCTTCTCTCCTCTGCTCAGCTTCTTCGTTCTTCTCTTTCTTCTTCTTGCCGTCTCTGGTCTTCTTCGTACTTTCTTTTTTCAGCAATCTGCTCCCTTACAAACTTTTGAAGGGCCTGGCCTACGAGGCCATCCTCCTTTCCTATATCCCGGAAATATTGGTGCTCTTCGGTTGACATGTTGCTGATGGGGAAGGGCTACTAAGTGGATTAACTGGGCATTCCTGGAGGAAAGGGTTTGTGATGATGAGAAAGTGTCCTTTAGATTATTGCCACTTCAGGGAGTGGCACCTTTAAAGGAGGTGGCACTGTGGGTGAGTGTGCCGTGCGAAGGTCACACTAGGGGAGCATTCCTGAAGGATGTCTGGGTCCTTATGAGCGGATACACTAGTACATGAAGTGATCCTGAAGGTATATTATTCCTTATGGGAGGAAACACTTAGAACATGGGAGTGCTCCTGAAGGCTCTATGGTCCTTATGGGTGGATGCACTGTTAATGGGGTGTTCCTGAAGAACCTAAGGTTCTTATGGGTGGAAACACTGGTTGTATGGCACTCTGTTTCTTAAATACAGGTGCAAATGGCTTAGGAGTGATTATTTTGGTTGGGTGGCACTGTGGTGCTGGTGCGCTCCATGGAGCAATGCAAAATGTACAGTGCATGAAATGGCACTGAAGGTGAATGGTACTCTGCCTGGGCAGAAGGTAAGTAAGGAGTAAGAGGTAAATGAGAGACTACAGCAGAAGGTAAGGAGAAAGGAGAGGGAAGGAGAAAGATAAGTGCTTCAGTGATTGGGTGCTTGGCAGTGCCACAGGTAGTGGTACTATGAGGAATAGAACTGAGGCGTGACACAAGTGGGTGGCTAGTTATAAGAACTAGAGACTGCTGCCTGACATGAGGACAGGTAGGATGTGGGGAGTGCACTCAATATGCAGTTTAGCACTTGCAGTATAAGCAAGTCTAGAATGAGATATACCCAACTTGTGTACTACAGTTGAACAACGCGTAGTTAGATAGATGTACGTGCGCTCTATGGTGTATGAGAAATGATTTGGGCTGAAGCACGAAAAAGGAAAGCAGGTATACGAGATTATTTGCTAAACACAAGTGATTATAAATTTCACGCACTTGTGTATGATAAATGAGTAACGAGTTTTAAAGTTTAAAAAGTGAGTTACACCAAAGAAAATTCTTTGTATTTAGCTTTTATGATTTGTGGGTTGGTTTTTTCAAAATCATAGATAAATTTGTGTCAGTCCCGTGTTAAGATACAAGGACAAGCGAAAACAATCTCTCTCTCTCTCTCTCTCTGAGATCGGGGTGTAGTGGCACGTATTCGTTATGAATTTTAAAGTCACTTTACTTTACGCTTAAGAGCAAATAAATTAGATATGCGAAATTATGTTAAGTTACTTTTCTTCTACAATGAACTTTTAGTATTTACGTAATCTTTTACTGTCTCGCTCTCTTCATGACAAGTGATATGGTGGGTAAAGGGTCGCAAATTGTTTAAAAAATATTCATGTCTTTCACGGATTACGTTAGGGGAAAAAAATGACGAAAGTTCGTCCAGTGAACGAAAGATGTGGAACTGAGTCGCTTGCGTGGGACACAGGTGATCGCTGGCTTTGTCGTGCGACACAGAGACTAGGCAATAAAATGGGAGGGAAAAGACAAAACGCACTCTACTTTCTTCGATATATGCGGGGTTCGAATGCAAACTCAACTTAATTAACTTTACACATCAGCAATGTCTTTACTCTACTTTTAATACACTGGGAGGGTGGTTAAATAACTATGCTTGGAAAGGTTTTTATTTCTCCAACACTGGGACGATCCGCGCATGCGCCAACTCAACAGAACGCTTGCTTGCTGGCACGATGTCTAAATGCCAGAGATCGCTATAACGTTCCTATAGCCTACCGAGTTATCCCAAAATTTAGCACTGATCGAGAAATCGTACGCTTTTCTCGGCCGTAACTAGTCTTGAATAAGCTCTTAGCTACTTGTTCTCGCCAATTTTACACATGCACAGTTCCCTAACTTTGTACTTCCTAATGCCTATGTTCATTTATATGACAACACCACACTGTCCCTACACTTGGAAATTTTGTGGACGGGAAATTCGCGCCTACCTCTCTGTTTCGCTAACTTAAGAACCTATGCACTGTCGCCTGCGTTATGACTAAATTCTAACAACAGAGGTTCGTTGCGTTTTTTTAAAAGAATATTAATATCACTTTTCTTATTTAACCTTACGTATCCTTAATGTTAGAAAACAATGATAATACCCTTTTACCTTAATTCTCTCTGCTCCAGCCGCTTTTATGCCTTTTGTGAATAATGAAATTATTTAATTTAAATGAATGGTTAAATTTAAATGCCTGATTTATTCCTGGTTCGTTTCTAGTCTAGCGTAATAGCGAGGCTAGGGATCACTATTGTGACTAGATCCTGGTATTGGTCACCAATGTCATAAACTGTGTCCTTGGTGTAGGAGGGAATTGGAACAATTTATTTTTATAGACTGCCATGGTACCAAGGGGCCCGAGTTTATGAATAAAGGAGAACTATATAGTGGAAACTCACCCTAGAATCTTCCTGGATTTACGTAAATAATGAAGGTCGCCATTTGGAATTAGGATTCTTTTACAATTAAAAAAGGGGTTTATTTACAGAGAATGGGGCAAATATGCAAGACCCCCGAAAAATGTGTAAAATGCAAACAATTTACAGACACATAAATTACATACGCTGGAGCAATAATGCAGTAATTTGCAAATAAGCAATGTAAATATGAGGGGTCACGGATACAATAATCCCCATTATAACAAATGACTCTTATGTTAAAAATGCATCAATTCACAGACAGTAATACACTGGAAGGGGTGAACTCTAGGGTAATGGCAATCAGTTAATTAAGATGATTTCTGTGTGGGCAACGGATTCTTGCAATCAGGCTGCGACCAGGAATGGTTGCGAAATTTGGATGGCAATCAGAACTAGTGGGGCATAGATTTGCGGACTGGACAGGATAGGATGTCTCCTGTAAGAGAGGTCAGGGAGTTAGTACAAACACGGAAGAGAAAGGAAATCTCCCCTGCTATTAATTAAACAATAGATCTCTGCACGGGGTAGGAATCAAACACTTATATCGCTTAAACTAATTTGCCCTTAATTTGCACTATGGAGGGGATATTTGAATACTTATCACTGAATCATATTAGGTTGATTTCAAAGCAAGTCATGGGGCGATTCATGGGCTGCTCGAAGAAGGGTGACTCAACAAAAGGACTGCTTTTGTTGGAGGAAGAAAATTGAAGTTTGAAGGAATGGAAATATCAAGGAATTTCATGGAGGAGGGAAAGGGCTGGCTTATTGACTAATTGCAGACGACATACCTGGTCTGTAAATGTGTGCACTAACATGTATGACATGGCCGTGTACTGTAGTTAGTTTCACCACCGTACAGGAAGTAAACGCCGGACTTGCGTCTCGGGCCGGACCCGTCTGCTGAGTGCGGTGCTGGGGAAACAGAGCGCATATTCCACTTGTTGTTTGGTTCAAAGCCTCGGCCTACGCCTTACCTGCAAAGAGTCATACAGCCAGCAAAAGAGTGAAAAAAAAAAGGTCTTAAGATTAATTACTTAGAGGTTAAGTTCCTATCTCTCTCACAGCCTGGCTACGTCCCCATGCCCACAATGGCCTAGCTACTCCCATATCGCATGATGGGGGTGAAAGGGGAGTCACTATTGTCCACCCCAGGTCAGCTGAGGTGGGAGGCTATCCGACATGAGTGAAACACAGACGCTAACCACTTTGCTCTAGTTCAAAATACGCCTTGTCCTATCTCGCCTGCCATGTTTTCTTGGCCCTACAGTCAAATGAAAGGTGAAAATGCTTCACGGAATAAATGACTCACTGGCTGCCAGACAAGGAGGGATAAATTCTTAAGAATATATATATATATATATATATATATATATATATATATATATATATATATATATATATATATATATATATATATATATATATATATATATATATATATATATATATATATATATATATATATACATTACCATAGGTGAAAAATAAGAGATGGTATATATATATATATATATATATATATATATATATATATATATATATATATATATATATATAATTATGGTTGTACCTTAGAGGAGCTTGGATTCTAGCAGGAAATTACCTTTATGCTTTTCTAAGAGGATGCTTCTCTTACCATGGGAAATCTATGTAATCTGACTATTACTTTGGGATCAGGCAACAGAAAGAAAAGGAGTTGAAGCTGTTATTCAATAGGTGGGGGTAGTTGTAGATAAACACTTAGGGTCACTTTAAATTCACTTATATTTACATTAACAAAATCAGGAGAATGGCGATAGCTAACAGATAACGATTAAAAAATGTCAAAGAAATCCACTTCAAGTTGTCTGTCTGCAATGGAGAATGCACAAGTTTATGTGACGGAAGGAAATAGCATAATTAACAGAAAAAGTTGAGAAGTGGATGGAAAGTGCCAAAGTACCTCAACTTATGACCCTGAAACACTTATGAATTTTAATTAATGCACTGGAACAATGAAGTCAGGTCTAGCATGGACATTTGCACTTTGAAAATGAAATGGAAAATGCTGTAAAAGAATATTAAATTCGTGACTAACTAAGAAATACCTCTGATCAGGGTATGTTACCTTTGTTGGAGAGTTGTCGCCGTAGATAAGAATGGAGGAGGAATTACGGGGGCCTTTCACTAGTAGGAAAACTTGGGCTTGAGCAAGATAGTTACGTGTCGGGAATATGGTCCAAAAGGAGCAGGGTCAAGGGGAAGCTGCTTTCGGGTACTGCAGCCAAGATGCCTCTGTCTGTCTTCAGATCATGGAGCTCCTTATATGACCTTTGGAAGAATAACTTCGTACTCTTTCTTGACACTCAGTTTTCTATGATTGCACCTGCAGATTGTTAGCACGCTTTCTTTGACCCGGTGACCACACGACAGGGCAGAGGGCCACGTGGTCAGTTGCTAAAGGGTCGCTGAATTCTTTCTTGGAGTTAATCTTTTCCACTTGCTCATCTTAGCCTACAGCAGGGACTTGTCTCCAAACAGCTTCGTTCCTGGAAACAAATGTTTTCAGGCAGTCACAGGTCCAAAGAGAAGGCGATTAAGGAGTGTCTAGGAATCAATAAGTTTAAGATTAAGAAGGGGCAAATGTTTTCCTAAGCCTTCCTGTCAGTCAGCAATGTAATGAAAACGACTGTGTTTCTTCGAACAAAAATAAAACAGTTTTTGTTTTATGTTATTTTCTTACAAGCATCAAGGTTTGTATTTTATGTTATTTCCTTCTGCTAAGCTAGGCAGGAGATTAGCTTGGGAAGGGTGTCCTTGTAGTAATATATATATATATATATATATATATATATATATATATATATATACACACACACACATTTATATATATATATATATATATATATATATATATATATATATATATATATATATATATATATATATATATATATGTGTGTGTGTGTGTGTGTGTGTGTGTGTGTATGTGTATGTGTGTGTATATATATATATATATATATATATATATATATATATATATATATACATATATATATATATATATATATATATATATATATATATATATATATATAAATATAAGTAATTGTAATAGCAACAATGCCCTCTTAACTTAAGGCTTTGTAGTGACAATCATATCCAAAAAAGTGTGAAGAATTTGAAAAGTTAAGAGGGCATTGTGGCTGTTACAAGTTACATATGTATCTGGTAAAAGTGACCAGTAGATTCTACACACACACACACACACCCATATATATATATATATATATATATATATATATATATATATATATATATATATATATATATATATATATATATATAAATATATAAATATATAAATATGTAACTGTAATAGTAACAATGCCCTCTTAACTCATGGCTTTGTAGTGACAAACCCCCTCGATTTGGGACCACCTTGACGTGGTGAGGGCTCTTGAACCCTAGGAATCTGTTCCCGGGTTTGAGTCCAAGAGTCTCATATATCATTCTCTGTTTCTTTGAATTAATCTTTGTGGAATTTTCTGCTTTTGCTAAAATTTATTGGGCCTGATAAATAGGAAAATATGTCATGACTGGGACTGGGTTTATATCCGAAGCTAAATAGTGGGAACTGTGGTAGGACCATCAACTGCCGAATAATATTTGGACCAGGGAGATGTCAGGCAGAACTATTCTTTAGGGATGGACCACGGATTCCAGGTTGTTCTGGTTCTAAGGATAGGACTCTCGGCATTCTATCCGGTTTGCCCATAACATGGTTAGGGTGGGGATGATTGTGTTCCAGTAATATTGTCAGTCCTAGCAAGCAGGTTTTTCTTACACTTGGGCCACTCTAATCATGTTGTGCCATCCTCTGTGGGGTAGGTTAGGGAGTGGACATTAGGAAGTCGGTTCTCACTTGTGCCATTGGTGGAAGAATAAACTCCATGAAAGGCTGATGATATCTTTTTAAGGTTTTCAGCTTTTTTATTATCTTTATGAACAGTGATGGTAAGATTCAAGTACCCCTGGGCCCTTTGATGACACTGAGTCAGCACAGTTAGCGACCTCTGAAACCGCCTCTGACATTCTTTGTCTAGAAAAATCCCCAAAAAATTCTTAATGTAATTACACTGGAACCATATGCTCCAGTACAGAACAAATCAAATAAAAGTAAATACCATCCTGACCCAACCTTGACTCACTTTGACTCCCTCTTTGGAAGTGGCAGTTGGTCAAGGTTTCTAACCTTAGGAACTGATAAAAAAATATCAGCACTCAAATAGGAAAATTATCTTTTGAGCAGACACTCTATGACTGAAATGTCGTTTAGACAAATAAAAGAAAAGACATGGCTTATAGAAGTCACAACAAAAAGTCAGTCTGAAAATTACTTAACAATAAAAATATAGATAACATAAATATAAAAATAAAGAAAAAACATGATACTATGAACAGTATTCAGCGTACCATTGTATTTCCTCAGAATAATGACGAGCCAGTTGAAAAGAAAATACTTTTAAGACTCACTTAAAAAAAAGATACCCAAAAGTACAGGATTGTAAACTATATGACCTGCCAAGGAGACAGATGAATAAACACATCTTAAAAATTGCAAAAATAAAATTTGAAGGTCAAGATCCTATCTCAGAAAATAAAAATTTTAGGCCAAACCAGAGAAGTAAGACCATATGTCCCAAAGCCGCTACAGTGTCAAAATTGTAGTAAATATGGACACACGAAAAAATATTGTCGGAATGAACCTGACACATGATGGAAATGCAGTGAACCAAAGTGTATAAACTGTGGGCAAGAACATCATGCAAGGTCCAAAGAATGTACGTACTATACATACAATACAGAGCTAAAAATATTACAAGAAAGAACTAGAATGTCTGTAAAAGAAGCTAAATTAGAATTGAAAGTGAGAGGAATTCAAGATCCTTCTAAGAAACGTACATATTCTTCAATAACAAAAACCAGTAATGAATCAAAAATGCATACAAATAGAAGTAACGGAACACAGAAAAGTAAATCTCAAGAAGAAATTACTGCTTTAGAAGTAAAAACTAAAACGGTAAGGAATAAAGAACCAGGTACAAATGGGATGGATAATATTTTATCCAATTCATTTGAAATATTATCGCAAATAGGAACACAGGAGGATGCTACTACAGAAGTAACAGAAGAGGGTCGTGATGGAGTGGAAATTAAAGATAAAAAAAGGCCTTTGGAGAGAACACCACCCAAAACGAAAAAAACAACTATAATTAGAGCAACACTGGCTAAACCAAAGTCAAAGGATATGAAGAAGGAACAAAAACAAACTAAGAATATACTTTTATCTCCTAAAATAACAGTAAAACCTATGGATACAGATATCCAAAACACTGAAGTTAAAGATAACAATGATTATGTCAAAGGAGAAGAGATTACTACTCCACCAATAATTGGTATTAGGGCAAATGAAAAAAAGAAATATACATGATAATACTTGTGGATGTAACGATTGTTTCATTGAATTATGCAATAGCAACAAAAACATAACAAAAGATGGTTTAACAAACATTATAAGAAATTTTATGAAATATAGAAAAAAAGAAACCACGGATTTGAGTAACCATGAAAAAGGGTGCATGTGCATTGAGCACTTAGTATATTATAAAGAAAAACAAATGAATGTCATGAGTAAATTATTAGAAAAAATCCAAATTGATAATACAATAAAAGAGAGTAAAACTCGACTGCAATAACAAAATATTTTCAATAGTTATATTATACAATGGTCTACAGACCAGATTACACCTAGGAGAAGTACAACAGTTATTAAAAGAATATGAACCAATGATATTATGTTTACAGCATGTCAACAAAACTGTGTCAACAGTAGGTAAATAAACCTTAGCATCAACATCACGGGAGGAAGAAGGAAATTTAGTACCATTTGAATATTTAAAAGACCATAATGAAACTAATAAATTTCTTGTTGATTTCATTACAAATGCTGTAGATAAAGCAATACCAAAATCGAAATCTCATCCAACAAAACACAAAGTCCCATGGTAGTCTGAAAAACTAACAGAATTGATAAAAATAAAACACCAAATTGGAAGACAATTAGATAATTTGAAAAGAAAATTCAGTAAAATAAACAAAACATTACTGATATTAGAAAGAACTTTACAAAAACTGATTATATTATTATTAGAAATTGAAACATTAAAACCTCTATATAACAAAATATCTGCAAAATTAAAAAGAGAAGTAATTCAAGGAAGAATCATTTCATTGAGGAAATATGTATCAGATCTCTCTAATAATACTCCCTTGCAAAAATATGGGAAAAGAATACTTGATCCAAAAGAAATAACTAATGTAATAGGAGAAAATTTAGCAAAAGTAAGTAGTGACAAAAATTTGGATGAGCATTTCCGCACAAAGAGAAATAGTATAGAATTAATAACAATAAATTTTGAAACAATAGAAGATATATATTATAATAGAAAATTTAATATGGAAGAGTTAGAATTTGCTCTGTTGAACAGCAATAAATCTGCCCCTGGAGGTGACAGTATTTGTTTTGAAATGATCTGCCATTTAGCACCTTAGGCAAAGACATACTTATTAGTGTTTTATAACCACTTATGGCTTCAAAATCTATTTAATAGTGAATGGCATAAAACTATAATTATTCCTATCACCAAACCTGGTAAAGATCCCAGTAATGTAAATAATTACAGACCAATTTCTTTAACTAGTTTATGCAAATTACTAGAAAAAATGGTAAATGCTCGACTAACATGGCACATTTGAGAAATAAAATTCTGACTCCCACTCAATTTAGGTCACAATGTAACAGATGAAATCAAAATGTAAAAGAGCATTAAACCTAATTAGAAAACTATCGAACACTACTTGGGGAGCCAATAGACATACCCTTACTGAACTGTATAAAGCAACAGTGCTCTCTATTATTGGTTATGGAAGTGAAATATATGGCTCGGCATCAGACTCAACGCTAAAAACGTTAGACCCGGTTCATAATGAAGGCCTTATAATATGTTCAGGAGCTTTTCAATCATCACCAACGTCTTCTTTACAAGTTGAATGTGGTGAACTACCTCTGTCTCTCCATAGAGAGCTAGTAACAATGTAGAGTGCTCTGAGAATTCAAACAAATGATTCTCCAACCAAAAAATTATTTGGATTAAGAGATGCTTTTATAAACAGTCATCCACCTCTTTTCCCAATTAGAGCTAGAAGATTGTTTGAGTTACTAAATTTAAATATACAATTACCTTTAATATTAAAATTACCCTCTCCTTGGACAATGAATAAAATGAGAATTTGTACACACTTGAAATATTTATCAAAAAGTCATTCATATACTCCAGAATACCATAGACAACATTCAGTAGAACATATAATCCGAAAAGGTCCACATTATGCAATATACACCAACGGATCTAAGTCACAATACGGAGTGGGATATGCTGCATTATCCCCAGACAAAACGTATCAGTTCTCTCTACCAGATAATGCCTCAGCATTTACAGTTGAGTTGTGTGCAATAGCATCAGCCAGAAAAATAATCAGAGAAGCCTCATGTAATAATTTTGTGATTTATAGCGACTCCAGAAGCGCTATAGAAGCCATCAAAGCTATAATAAAAAAATAATATTGTACAACATATAAAGTTTTCACTCCCTAAATTGTATAATAAGGGGAAAAATACTGAAATATGTTGGATCCCTGCCCATGCATGGATTAAGGGAAATGAAGAGGCAAATAAAGCAGCTTAAGAGCAAATGTAGTCATCCCTATTAGTGACTATACAAGATACATAAAAACAGTCTTTGTAAGTAAATGGCAAAAATATATGGAACGAAGAACCTGGAGATAATAAATTAAAACAGATAAAATCCAGTGTTGGAAAATGGAGTTCGTCATATCAGAAAGAGAGACACACACAAGTAATTCTGATGCGTCTTTGAATAGGCCATACTCGTTTGACACATGGACACTTACTGAACAGTCCATGTGGCCCTCCTCTCAAATGCCCAGATTGCAATGTGTTGATAACAGTTAATCATGTACTGTGTGAATGTCCAAAATATAACCTGCAGCGATTATAAAATTTTGGAAAGAGACCAATAAAAGAAATTTTGTTGGAATTTTCAACATTTTTAGTCATACCCATTTTAATGTTTATGAGAAGCTGTGAGTTAATTGATACAATATAAAAAAATCACTCAATCAGTATAATGAATTTTGAAACAAGTAAATTTTAAGATTTTACCTAATTTATTTTGAATTTTAATATACCTTTTAGGGAGTATAAGTGGAAACATGAGTGTAAATGTATTTGTGTGAGTGTGTTCCAGTATGAAAGCATATACCTTTTTACAGCTTTTAATTTCATTTTCATTTTCGTTCATTCATCATTAACGAGTGACCTATTTGGTCCCAGTGCTAGGCTTATAGCTTAGACTTGTCATTTCATTCTGATCCTTTGGGCCAGCCTTCTGAAAGCTGAAAGTCAGCTCAGTGGTCTGGTTAAACTTTTTTTTTAATAATAATGTAGTGACAAGCATATTCTCCCCCCCCAAAAAAAAACCCGAAGAATTTGAGAAGTTAAGAAGGCATTGTGGCTGTTACAATTACATATGTATCTGGTAAAAAAGTGACCAGTAGAGAAATTGGCATTTATAGATATATATATATATATATATATATATATATATATATATATATATATATATATATATATATATATATATATATATATATATATATATATATATATATATATATATATATATATATATATATATATATATATATATATATATATATATATATATATATACATTATAAACGCTTTTTGCAACTATGAAAACGCTTATAAAAGAAAACCAGCCAAACGATTTCTATGAATCATGACACTCATTTTAAAGGAAATTTAGTGCCTTGTACATATGCAAAAATCATTATAGTATGTCTTTGCACCTCCACACCTTTTATAACATGAGAACTCGCTTCAAGGGCGAAATTTCCAAAAATGGATTTTTAATGAGTCGTTTTAGTGCTGTATATTATAGTCACAATGATAGTTAGCCAGTGGTGGCGCTTCCCACCTTGTTACGCCCGCCCTCATTTATTTACATATAAGAAAAGAATATATATATATATCTGGGTTCATGGAGGATCATACATGTCTGTGTTGTGTGAATGTGTCTTTTACATAACAAGGCTTTTTTGTCGTTTTTATGTAGTCTTGATATAGAGTAGAATGTGGAATCTTATTTTTGAAGTAGAATGTTTTTCGTGTAATAATGAATGCTGATGCTCTCATACTCTTCTTTGATTTTGATCCTATTTGAAATATCTCTTAATAAACTGTTCTACTGATTTTTCTGTTCATGAATGTGCACATTTTTCTTTTTGCAGGAGTTCCCTTGTACGGAAGAGCTGAGACACAAGAGCTAAAACAGCCAATTGAGCTAGAGGTGAGAATCATGATTTGGATCCTTTTCGTCATCCTGCTGCAGGAAATGCAAAGTCAAGTGCTCAAACAATAGATAGGATTCATTCATTGCATGAGAGTTTTGGAAAAGCTCATGGTTCAAGATTAAAATGTTTGTGATTAGTTGCGAATAGATTTTTCAATATTGTTTTAAATGATAATCAACTTTCTTTTGTCTTATTGTCTTATATATCTCTCAGTTATTCACAAAGTTAGTGTTTTTCAAAGACGTTATTCATTTGCCTTCACTTCCAAAGGAGCTCATCTTGAGCCTTTATTGTCAAAGTCAGTATCATTCGTTTTCATTTTTGCAATTTGATTTAGCAACAGGCTTTGAGGACCATTACAAATTCAGCATTACTCTAAGGAAAAGTTCTCCTGAGTTAGTGATGAGGCTCACTGGACTATTTTAATAGCAGTCACCTGAAAGAATCAAACTTAACTCAGACCATAATAATTATTTGAACTTTCTGGTAGGAAGGGCTTTTCTCTTTCGAAAATGAAAACAAACCAAATATGCGGTTGCGAAAATGCAACACTGTGGCATTCTTCTGCAGTTGGATGCGTGATGGTAGAGGAATTATCATTCCTTACGATATGCTAAAAAATCAAATATTACTTGTCTTTCATTCGATGTGAATGAAGGACAAAATACTAGGATACATTTTGCTTTTCCTCTGGTTTCAGATGGAAGTATTTCATACAACACTCTTTAACTCTATGATGTTTTGATTTGAAATGGTGGTTTAAGCTTTAGATTGATTTCTATAGAACATAGTGTTTCTGTTGAACCTTTCCAAAGACATAATCCCGATGTTAAAAGAATCATGTGAAGTGAAAGGGAATAAAAAATGCATAGTGGATTTTGGGTTTGAATAAATTTGATAGAAGCAATGGGATCGTACAGACATAATGCATAAATTTGTTTGAGGGATTGTATAGTCATGATAAGTAAATCTGAAAGAAATATTAAGGATTTCATAGACATATTAACTAAACTTTTTAAAAGTAACTGGGATGCATCTACATAATACATAAACTTTCTAGAGTCAATAAGGACTTCGTAGATAAATTCATTGGGGATTGCATTGACTTGATACATAAATCTGATAGAGTAATACGGACTGCATAGACATAACACAAATTGGGTAGCGGTAATGGAGATTGCATGGTCATAATACTCAAGTATGTTAGTAGTAAAGGATTGTAAAGATATAACAATTAAATTTAATGGAGGTAATAAGGATTCCAGAGACAATACATAAAGTTGACAGAGATAATAAGGACTGCATAGACGTAACACATAAATTTGTTGGAGGTAATAAGGAATGCAAAGACATAGGTAGCAAGGATTACATAGACATGATACATAGATTTGATGGAGGTAACAAAGACTCATAGACATGAGATATAAATCTGATAGAAATAATGACTGCGTAAAGAAATACAGAAATTTAAGAAAGGCAATAATGGTTACAGATAAATAGTACGCAGATCTGGAGGTTTCAGGGACTGCAGAGACAGAATACATACTGTTTTCAATGAGTCATTTCCAGTGAAGTTGCTAGACCTGTGGATGTTTGATGGGTGCATGTGCCCACAGTATCTGACTTCTCTTGGTGGCCAACAATGAAAGCATCGACCAGACACAACGTTCCCTAACTAATGTTGTGACGTTGACGTAAAGTATGACATCAGATGTAACAGCAGGGTTCCCAGGAGTGTGATAATGATTGCAGAAACACAATATTTGACCCTCTTGTACAATAAGCAACACCTTGAGTAGGACATGCGCTAATTATCGAAATTTTATTTTCCCTATTTTCATCGAAAATTCCGTTAATGGGAATCTTGTGGGTTAATTACTGTGACGTACTGAAATATATAAGAGGGCATTGTGGCTACTACAATTACATATGTATCTGGTAAAAAGTGACCAGTAGATGTACCCATGTATTTCAACTTAAAAACCAATAAAAACGATTGCCCAATTGGCTACGATGGGTCTATTCCAGCTCTAATAAATATATCTGAAAACGACAGGTATATGTATGTAGGAGAGGTAACAGACTTTTATCCCTCTCGTGGTAGGGTCGACAACGTGACTTTGTTGTGATTTCTTGCACTTGGGTCTTAAGGCTTTGTAGTAACAATTATCCAAACTTATTCGAAGAATGGGGAGAAGTTAAGAGGGCATTGTATTTTACAATATACATATATATAATATATATATATATATATATATATATATATATATATATATATATATATATATATATATATATATATATATATATATATATATAGTCAAGATGCATACCAAGTACCTGGTTATTACACAACTAATCTCAAAATTCTAAAATTTACCTCACTTCAGCCAGACACCTGAACTCTCATAACAATAGGAAATTACGACTGACTACTCTAAAGGTAACAGTGATCCCTTAAAAAACTTATTAATCACTTGAAAAATCAAACTCAGTTTATCACAATATGTGTGAGGTATCAACAATTAAACAAGAAATATTCTAGAGTAAAAGGGCATCACTCCATCAAATAACTTTAACTGTTTCCCTGGTCTTAACCCACTTTAGCAAAACTAAAAGAACAAACATGTTTCTCACTTTGCCTTATGCACACACACAATTAATCCTATTCACTGGTGGTCAATAAATGAAACACTGTTTTTTTTAAATATTAAATGCAAAAATTTATTTTTAAATTAAAAATTAATAATTAGAATTCACAATCTGAAAAATTTACTGTTACTTGAAAATATCACAAAACTTAATTAATTCTTGAATTAAATTATATAACAAAACTGATTCACAAAAACTTTAATTTATCAGGAATTTAAATTAATCAAGCAAAATTTACACTATCACGAATTACTCAAGATTTGAAAAGAAAATCTTAATAAATAAAAATTAAATCAAGTAAGCAATGTTACATTACCAAGAAATATTTGAAATACTATGTAAATAAATGTTACATCACAAACATAAAAAAAATGTGAAAATATGAAGAGATTGCAAACACAAGAACACACAAAAATACACAAAATATTCATCAGTAACAATTTCACTGAGGCAAAAATTTCCTAACTTATTATACATGGTATTAAAAGTTACAATCATCTTACAGAATTTGTGAAGATTTTTGTAAAATCACTTACTCATCATCTTCAAAAAACACACTTTTAATAAGGTGGCATTACAGATATCCTTTGAATTACTCAGATCTCAAAAAAAAAGCTAAGACTAAACTAGTGACCACAATATATTATTAATAACTTCTCTCTTTAAGAAAGACAGAGAGAGAACAGAGGAGAGAGAGAGAGAGAGAAAGAGATCCAGGCATTAATGAACTAAGTGTTTGAAACAGATTTCAGGATTCCAGTAGGAACGATGGTTATTAAGGTTTTTTATGAGATACCAAAAAGACTCTATTAGCAAAATGTTTTGAATGGTGAAAGGATCAAGGGTTTTCTATGGTGAACCTATCCAGTTTTCTATGGTGCCTTTCCCATGAACTTAGGTCACACTAAGTAGCCACATTTTATCTATGTAAAATTTACCTGTTGTTACTTAACTCATTTGTGCCGTTTATATTGTGGCCATGTGTAAAATGCCATTCTGCAATTTTATTTTATCCATGTTATTTGTATTTACCTACATTGAGAACTGGGTGACCTCCGGTCGCCTGTACCTACTGTATGTCTTTGCGCCTTGTCCGCACGCAGCTTTATATCAATGAAGCCTGCTCATTCATAAAATAGCAGTGCCCAAACTCTCATACACTACATAACCTGAGTGGTTCGAGCCATTAAGGACCTGATACGCGAGTTAGTTTTGCTCCATGAACTACCCCAATTATCCTAACAGACTAAAGCCACACACCCTCCCCAACACGCCAAGGCTATTGACGCGTAGTGTCCTCCACACCAGTATGGATCCAAATGGACACAGACATTCCCTCACACATACAAAGAAAACGAACTTTCTCACTGGATTTCTGATGTCTAAACCTGGTGCAAAAAGCCAGGTCTGACTCCTCCACACCTTCAAAACCTGCCGTGTTTTATGAGATAAAGGTCTGCCTCATGCAAAGCTTCATGCACAGCAACCTGTCATCATGGCTCTACAGGGTCGGGAGGGCAGTTCAGGCTGGCAGGACTTTCCGACGAGGTGTTGCAGGCAGGTGCCATTGATGTCGCCCTCCCGGAAGAGGTCTACAGGGAAGATTGCCCGTGGGTGTCTGCCGCTTGTCCCGCCACCTACCAAAAGCTGAAGGCCTCTCTTGTCGAGACCTGCTCCCTGCCCGTCTCTGAGAGGGCCGCCCACGCCCTTGACCTCACCAACAACCCCCCACAACCAGAACCTCCAGGAGACATGGAATGTGATCCAGGACCTCTTCATCCCACCCGGGACGGACGGCAGTGGCAGGCAGTTGGAGATAAGCCTGTTGAGGGAGATCTTTCTCCGTCAGCTCCTCCCAGAGGTTCGGACCCAGACCCTTGAGCCTTATACCCTGCTGCTCGATGACTTGATCGGGACGGCGCAGCAGCTAACGGACTCCATGAGGGCAGCGGAGCAAGCATCCACGCCTGCACACCCCATCAACACCCTCCAGCCGGAGGGGGCCGTGGAGGGGGAGATAAGCGCTGTCACCAGGAGGCGGCAAACCTATCATCAGAAGAAGCAACCGCCAGGGCCTTGCTACTATCACCAGCGGTACGGCAAGGACGCCTGGAACTGCCAACCCCCATGCTCTTTTGCCCATCCAAAAAATGGAGGAGGCGGCGGCCAACAGCACAGGCCACCATGGCAGCAGAGGAACCCAGGAGCCCAGAACCAGTAGGTTTTTACGTCAGCAACATCATCTAAAGCAGGATGATGCTGATCGACACTGGGGCCGTATGATCAGTCTTCCCACCATCCAGAGAGGACAAGAAAAGGAGCCCGCTGGACCAAGCTGCCTCCTGACGGCCGCCAATGGGTCCCCATCCTCTCCTATGGCACCAAGCTCCTGTCGGTCTACATCCATATAGGAGGTACAACTGAAATTTCATAGTCACGGATGTGAGGACCCCACTCCTGGGAGTGAATTTCCCGCCCACTTTGGACTGAAGCAGTCGGCGTTGGTCGCCAGCGCCTGTTTAATACTGACTCCTGCCAGTCCCTCCATTTTCTGATACGGGCCCCTTTTATGAGCGTGCCCCCCATCTGCCCGTCGCCCCACACCAACTTAGAAGCTGCTGAAGGAGTTCCCCGACGTCTTCAAGCCCGAAAACGCCAGGTGCCGGGCCCCTTCCAAGCACAGAATTTACCACCACATTAAAACAAAGGGCCACCCAATGCACGCAAAGTTTCGGAGGCTCACCCCTCGGGAACTTCAGGAGGCCAAGGACGTTTTCGCTGAGATGGAGCGTATGGGCATATGCAGGAAGGCCTCCAGCCCTTGGGCCT
The DNA here is from genome assembly GCF_040412425.1 of Macrobrachium rosenbergii. Lineage (NCBI taxonomy): Eukaryota > Metazoa > Arthropoda > Malacostraca > Decapoda > Palaemonidae > Macrobrachium > Macrobrachium rosenbergii. The sequence goes on from NC_089781.1 coordinate 44,687,770, forward strand.
CCCCCCTCCACATGGTGCAGAAACCAGAAGAAGATTCCTGGAGACCCTGTGGCGACTATGTCAGGCGGCTCAACCTTGCAACGTGAGACCAGATCACTACCCACTTCCCAAACCACAAGATCTTTTCCTCTCTTTTCGGTTGGGGCCAAAATATTTTCTAAATTAGATCTGTTGAAGTCCTACTTTGAGTACCAGTAGCTCCAGAGGACATCCCCAAAACTGCCATCATCACGCCCTTCGGATCCTACATCTTTGCCTTCTCCACCTTCAGCCTGAGAAACTCAGGGGCAACCTTCCAGAGACTGATGGACAGCATCCTGGGGACCTGAACTTCTGCATCTGTTATGTAGATGACATTCTGATTTTTTCCAGATCCCACAAAGAACACCTGCAACACATCCGGAAGGTCCTGCAGTGCCTGCAGGAGAACAGCCTCATCGTCAGGTTCGATAAGTGCACCTTCGGTATTGAAAAAGTCGACTTCCTGGCCCACAAGATATCCCCGGGGGGTGTCCGTCCACTCACATCGAAGGTTGCAGCCGTTGCCAGGTTCCCCACCCCTACCTCTGTCAAGGTCGTACAGGAATTCCTCGGGATGGTCAACTACTACAGGAGGTCCACCCCCGGGGTCGCGCACACCATGGCCCCTGTGACGGAGATCCTGAAAGGCCACCTGAAGACCGAGTGTGGGGCCCTCGACCAACAGCGGGCCTTCTCCCTAAACTTATGCCAGGCAACTGGGCCCACCAGGACCCAAATGCCCCCTCCAGCTGATGACAGGCCAGCAATGTTGCCTGTGGGGCCGTCCTAGAGCAGGTCGTCGCTGGGAGCTTATAAGCCTATTGCCTTCTTCAATTTTTTATTCAGCCCCACAAAGTCCTGCTACAGTACCAACGACAGGTAACTCTGGGCAGTGTATGGAGCAGTATTCACTTCAAGTTCCTCCTGGGGGCACGCCCTTCAAATCTGGATGGACCACCAGCCGCTGGTCCACGCCTTCACAAAGCAGGGGATGCATGGCCTTCCAGGCAGCAGCGGCATCTCACAGCCATTTTCGCAGAGTTCACCTGCACAATCAAATACCTTTGGCAGGAAGAAACACTGTAGCAGATGCACTCTTGAGGATTGAGCTCAACGTGGTGCAGCTCAGGATGTAGATGAGGACCTCGCCGGGAGCAGACCACCGACCTAGAGGTTCCAGCTTACGAGTGCATGCCATCTTTTCGCTCAGGTGGAAGGATGTGCCTCAGCAAAAAGACAATTGGGGGTCATCACTGCTGTGCAACATAAGCATCGGCCACCCCCGCCCCCTGTTACCCGCCTCCTGCCACTGTCTGGTGTTTGACGTCATCCATGGGCTGTCCCACCCCTCTGGCAGGACGATGGCCAAGCTGCTGGCAGAGAAGTTCGTCTGGCACAGTATGTGGAAGGACACAACGGCCTGGCCGAGGCAGTTCATCTGGTGCCAGACCAGCAAAGTAGGATGACACATCGAGTCATATGGGGGTGGGAGAGTTTCCCCAGCTGGAGAGGCGATTTAGACACATCCATGTCGATGTGGTAGGCCTTCTTCCCCCATCAGGAAGGACCAGGCATCTCCTGACGATCGTATGCTCCACCAGGTGGATAAGCGACGCCCATTAAGAAGCCACCGCCAATGCGTACGCCAAGGCCCAGTGATCTCCAGCTGGATCAGCTGGTTTGGTTTATCAGACCACATAAAAATGGACAGAGGTCCAGCCTTCCTGTCCGAGCTGTGGACCACCCTAGCACGCCTGCTGGGGACCTCACCACAGCACCACTGCCTATAACCCTTACGGCCATTAATTGGTGGAAAGATTCCACAGGTCCCTGAAACGTCCCTCATGGCCCGCAAAAATTAAAGGTACCAGCTGCCTTGGGTCCTCCTCGGGCTGAGGACCACCCCAGAGCCAATTCGACCCATACAAAACTAGAATAACAAAAATGAGCCCCTTTGAGTGCCACAACAATCAAGCTCATCACGGGATTTGCCATATCCTGACAGTCCAAAGGCTGTTTTTCTAAAAAGTTCGCTCCCTACCAGAGGATGTATACCGACAGTTTATCGCCTTTCACGCCTCCCGGCCTGTCCTCCACCACCTGAAAAATTTGTCATGAAAATAACAAAAAATGCTTGAATTAAATTTAACCAGGCCCTACAGGTGGCCCTATCAGAATCGTGCTGGTTAAGGCCCTACAGGTGGCCCTTCTGCGTGCTGGAGAGGAACAGTAAAACATTCCGGTTGGTCATCCACAGGAAGGACGACTGGGTGTCTATTGACCGACTCAAGCCCGCCCTGTTGGAGGAGGACATCGACGATATTTAAACAGCTATCTGTGGGACCCGTCACCCCAAACATAAAAACCAGCCCAGCCCAGAAAGA
>NC_089781.1:44690674-44718174 GCF_040412425.1 Macrobrachium rosenbergii
ACAGTAATACACTGGGTTAGGTGAACTCTAGGTAATGGCAATCAGTTAATTAAGATGATTTTGGGCAACGGATTCTGCAATCAGGCTGCGACCAGAATGGTTGCGAAATTTGATGGCAATCAGAACTAGTGGGGCATAGATTTATGGACTGGACAGGATAGGATGTCTTCCTGTAAGAGAGGTCAGGGTTAGTACAAACACGGGAAGAGAAAGGAAATCTCCTGCTATTAATTAAACAATAGATGACCCTGCACGGTAGAATCAAACACTTATATCGTTTAAACTAATTTGCCCTTAATTTGCACTATGGAGGGGAGATTTGAATACTTATCACTGAATCATATTAGGTTGATTTCAAAGCAAGTCATGGGGCGATTCATGGGCTGCTCGAAGAAGGTGACTCAAAAATGGAGGAAGAAAATTGAAGTTTGAAGGAATGGAAAATCAGAATTTCATGGAGGAGTGAAAGGGCTGGTTTATTGACTAATTGCAGACGACATACCTGGTCTGTGTAAATGTGTGCACTAACATGTATGACATGGCTGTGTACTGTAGTTAGTTTCACCACCGTACAGGAAGTAAAACGCCGGACTTGCGTCTCGGGCCGGAGCCGTCGGTTGAGTGCGGTGCTGGGGAAAAAGAGCATATTCCACTTGTTGTTTGGTTCAAAGCCTCGGCCTACGCCTTACCTGCAAAAGAGTCATACAGCCAGCAAAAGAGTGAAAAAAAGGTCTTAAGATTAATTACTTAGAGGTTAAGTTCCTATCTCTCTCACAGCCTGGCTACGTCCCCATGCCCACAATGGCCAGCTACTCCATATCGCATGATGGGGGTGAAAGGGGGAGTCACTATTGTCCACCCCAGGTCAGCTGAGGTGGGAGGCTATCCGACATGAGTGGAAACACAGACGCCAACCACTTTGCTCAGTTCAAAATACGCCTTGTCCCTATCTCGCCTGCCATGTTTTCTTGGCCCTACAGTCAAATGAAAGGTGAAAATGCTTCATGGAATAAATGACTCACTGGCTGCCAGACAAGGAGGGATAAATTTAAGAATATATATATATATATATATATGTATATATATGTATATAATATATATATATATATATATATATATATATATGTATATATATATATATATATATATATATATATATATACATACTATAGGTGAAAATAAGAGATGGTATATATATATATATATATATATATACATATATAATTGGTTAAAATTCCTTAGAGGAGCTTGGATTCTAGCAGGGAAATTACCTTTATGCTTTTCTAAGAGGATGCTTCTTACCATGGGAAATCTATGTAATCTGACTATTACTTTGGGATCAGGCAACAGAAAGAAAAGGAGTTGAAGCTGTTATTCAATAGGTGGGGTAGTTGTAGATAAACACTTAGGGTCACTTTAAACAATTTATATTTACATTAACAAAATCAGAGAATGGCGATAGCTAACAGATAACGATTAAAAATGTCAAAGAAATCCACTCGTTGTCTGTCTGCAATGAGAATGCATGTTTATGTGATGAAGGAAATAGCACACAGAAAAGTTGAGAAGTGGATGGAAAGTGCCAAAGTACCTCAACTTATGACCCTGAAACACTTATGAATTTTAATTAATGCACTGGAACAATGAAGTCAGGTCTAGCATGGACATTTGCACTTTGGAAATGAAATGGAAAATGCTGTAAAAGAATATTAAATTCGTGACTAACTAAGAAATAATTTGATCAGGTATGTTACCTTTGTTGGAGAGTTGTCGCTGTAGATAAGAATGGAGTGAGGAATTACGGGGCCTTTCACTAGTAGGAAAACTTCTGGGCTTGGAGCAAGATAGTTACGTGTCGGGAATATGGTCCAAAAGGAGCAGGGTCAAGGGGAAGTTGTTTTCGGGTACTGCAGCCAAGATGCCTCTGTCTGTCTTCAGATCATGGAGCTCTTATATGACCTTGGAAGAATAACTGTACTTCTTTCTGACACCAGTTTTCTATGATTACACCTGCAGATTGTTAGCACGCTTTCTTTGACCCGGTGACACACGACAGGCAGAGGCCACGTGGTCAGTTGCTAAAGGGTCGCTGAATTCTTTCTTGAGTTAATCTTTCCACTTGCTCATCATCTTAGCCTACAGCAGGGACTTGTCTCCAAACAGCTTGTTCCTGGAAACAAATGTTTTCAGGCAGTCACAGGTCCAAAGAGAAGGCGATTAAGGAGTGTCTAGGAACTCAATAAGTTTAAGATTAAGAAGGGGCAAATGTTTTCCTAAGCCTTCCTGTCAGTCAGCAATGTAATGAAAACGACTGTGTTTCTTCGAACAAAAATAAAAACAGTTTTTGTTTTATGTTATTTTCTTTACAAGCATCAAGGTTTGTATTTTATGTTATTTTTCCAAGCTAGGCAGGAGATTAGCTTGGAAGGGTGTCCTTGTAGTAATATATATATATATATGTATATATATATATATATATATATATATACACACACACACACATATTATATTATATATATATATATATATATATATATATATATATATATATATATATATATATATATATGTGTGTGTGTGTGTGTGTGTGTGTGTGTGTGTATGTGTGTGTATATATATAAAATATATATATATATATATATATATATATATATATATATATATATATATACATATATATATATACATATATATATATATATATATATATATATATATATAAATATAAGTAATTGTAATAGCAACAATGCCCTCTTAACTTAAGGCTTGTAGTGACAATCATATCCAAAAAAAAGTGTGAAGAATTTGAAAGTTAAGAGGGCATTGTACGCTACAGTTACATATGTATCTGCAAAAAGTGACCAGTAGATTCTACACACACACACACACACACATATATATATATATATATATATATATATATATATATATATATATATATATATATATATATATAAATATATAAATATGTAACTGTAATAGTAACAATGTTCCTCTTAACTCATGGCTTTGTAGTGACAAACCCTCGATTTGGGACCACCTTGACGTGGTGAGGGCCTTGAACCCTAGGAATCTGTTCGGGTTTGAGTCCAAGAGTCTCATATATCATTCTCTGTTTCTTTGAATTAATCTTGTGGAATTTTCTGCTTTTGCTAAAATTTATTGGGCCTGATAACAGGAAAATATGTCATGACTGGGACTGGGTTTATATCCGAAGCTAAATAGTGGGAACTGTGGTAGGACCATCAACTGCCGAATAATATTTGGACCAGGGAGATGTCAGGCAGAACTATTCTTTAGGGATGGACCACGGATTCCAGGTTGTTCTGGTTCTAAGGATAGGACTCTCGGCATTCTATCCGGTTTGCCCATAACATGGTTAGGTGGGGATGATTGTGTTCCAGTAATATTGTCAGTCCTAGCAAGCAGGTTTTCTTACACTTGGGCCACTCTAATCATGTTGTGCCATCCTCTGGTGGGGTAGGTTGGGAGTGGACGGTTTAGAAGTCGGTTGGAGGAATGAACATTGGCTGGATGATATCTTTTTAAGGTTTTCAGGTTTGTTTTTTTTTTTTTTTTTTTTTTTTTTTTTCCCTTCAAATCTTTATGTAAGTGAAATTAAAGATTTGAGTACCCCTGGGCCCTTTGATGACAGTGACTTGGCACAGATGACGACCACTGGAACCTCCTCTAACAACCTTTCTTTGGAAAAAACAAACAAAAATTCTTAATGTAATCACACTGGAACCATATGCTCCAGTACTCATTAAATCAAAAAAAGTAAATATCGTCTTGACCCAACCTTGACTCACTTTGACTCCTCTTTGGGAGTGGCAGTTGGTCAAGGTTTCTAACCATAGGAAACAGAACAGCAAATCTCAGCACTCAAAGTTAGGAAAATTATCTTATTAAAAGACACTCAACGACTGAAATGTCGTTTAGACAAATAAAAATGAAAAGACATGGCTTATAGAAGCCACAACAAAAAACCAGTCTGAAAATTATCTATCAATAAAAAATATTGACAATATAAATGTAAAAAAAAAAAACATGACACTATGAACAGTATTCAGGGTACCATTGTATTTCCTCAAAATAATGACGAGCCAGTTGAAAAAAAAATACTGTTGGACTCTCTTAAAAAAAGATACCCAAAAAGTAAGATTGTAAGGTATATGACCTGCCAAAGAAAGATGAATAAACACATCTTTAAAAATTGCAAAAATAAAATTTGAAGGCCAAGAGTTACCTCAAAAAATAAAAATTTTAGGCCAAACCAGAGAACTAAGACCATATGTTCCCAAAGCCGCTACAATGTCAAAATTGTAGTAAGTATGGACACAGAAAGAAAAATTGTAGAAATGAACCTGTATGTGCTTATTGTGGATCTGGCCACACAATGGAAATGTAGAGAACCAAAGTGTATAAACTGTGGACAGGATCATCATGCTAAGGTCCAAAGAGTGTGTGTACTATATATACAATACAGAACTAAAAAATATTACAAGAAAGAACAGGGATGTCTATAAAAGAGGCTAAATTAGAATTAAAAGTGAGAGGAATGCAAGATCCATCTAAGAAACATTCATATTCTTCAATAACAAAACCAAAAAATGAATCAAAAAATGCAAACAGATAGAAAATAACAGACACAGAAAAGTAAGTCTCAAGAAAAAATTAATAATTTAGAAATAAAAAATAAAATAGAGAATAAAGAACCAGGTCCAAATGGGATGGATAATATTTTATCCAATTCATTTGAAATATTAATGCAAATAGAAACACAGGAAGATGCTACTACTAAAGTAACAGAAGAGGGTAGTGATGGACTGGAAATTAAAGATAAAAAAAGGCCTTTGGAGAGAACACCACCCAAAACGAAAAACCAACTATTATTAGAGAAACATCAGTTAAAACCAAAGATAAAGGAGATGAAAAAGGAACAAAAACAAAAACAAGCTAAGAATATACCTTTATCTCCTAAAATAATAATAAAACCTATGGGCAAGATATCCAGAAACTCAAAAAGAAGTTAAAGAATAGATGATAATGATTATGTCAAGGGAGAAGAGATTACTCCTTCACCAGTAATTGGTACAAGAGCAAATGAAAAAGAAATACACATGATAATACTTGTGGATGTAATGATTGTTTCATTGAATTATGCAATAACAACAAAAGCATAACAAAAGATGGTTTAACAAACATTATAAGAAATTTTATGAAATATAGAAAAAAGAAAACACAGATTTGAGTAACCATGAAAAAGGGTGCATGTGCATTGAGCACTTAGTCTATTATAAAGAAAAACAGATGAATGTCGTGAGTAAATTATTAGAAAAATTCCAAATTGATAATACAAAAAAGAGAGTAAAACCCGACCGCTATAAAAAAATATTTTCAATAGTTATATTATACAATGGAACGTAAATGGTCTACAGACCAGATTACACCTAGGAGAAATACAACGGTTATTAAAAGAATATGAACCAATGATATTATGTTTACAACATGTCAACAAAACAATATTAACGATAGGTAAATATACCTTTAGCATCTTCATCTAGAGAGGAAGAAGGGAATTTAGGAAATAAAATAACAAAGTATGTTATGACAAAGTACCTGTAAACTTTACTGATTTGCAAACGTCGAGTATTAGAATACGAATAAAAAACGATAATTATGTAATTCATAATTTGTACAATCAACCTAATAAAAATTATGACGTTGACAAACTCAGAGTTACTTAATAATACTAAGGAACCAACGTTAATAGTAGGTGATTTTAATACCCACAACCCAATGTGGGACTGTAATTTACAGAATCAAATGAAATAAAATAGAGAAGAATTCATAGATTCATATGACATGTGCTGTATAAATGATAACAAAATCAGCACATATTTTTCTAAAACACATGGAACATATTCCTCAATCGACCTAACTCTATGTACAACAAACATAGTAGACAGATTGGACTGGAATACAGTTGACAACTTGCATACAAGTGATCATTTCCCCATATTAATTTCTTTATTACAAAATAACCCCATCAAACATGCCCCTCGATATAACATTTATAAAGCAGATTGGGAACAATATGAATTCCACAAGGAATATCCCACCATTTGAATATTTAAAAGACCATAATGAAATTTCATTACAAATGCTGCCGATAAAGCAATACCAAAATCCAAATCTCATCCAACAAAACACAAAGTTTCATGGTGGTCTGAAAACTAACAGAATTAATAAAATAAAACACCAAATTGGAAGACGATTAAATAATTTGAATAGAAAATTCAGTAAATTAAACAAAACATTACTGATATTAGAAAGAACTTTTACAAAAACTAACTATATTATTATTAGAAATTGATACATTAAAACCTCTTTATAACAAAATATCTGCAAAGTTTAAAAAGAGAAGTAATTCAAGGAAGAATCATTTCATGGAAAAATATGTATCAGATCTCTCTAAAAATACTCCCATACAAAAAATATGGGAAAATTCAGGAAAATAAATGGTACCCATGTTAAACCACCTAGACATGCCATAATAAAAGATGGGAAAAGAATACTTGATCCTAAAGAAATTAGTAATGTAAGGGTGAAAATTTAGCAAAAGTAAGTAGCAACAAAAATTTAGATGAGCATTTCCGCACAAAGAAAAATAATATAGAATTAATAACAATAAATTTTGAAACAGTAGAAGATATATATTATAATAGAAAATTTAGTATGGAAGAGTTAGAATTTGCTCTGTTGAACAGCAATAAATCTGCCCCTGGAGGTGACAATATTTGTTTTGAAATGATATGCCATTTAGCACCTTTGGCAAAGACATACTTGTTAGAGTTTTATAACCACTTATGGCTTAGAAATTTATTTCCTGATGAATGGCAGTATTTGTTATAATTATTCCAATCCCCAAACCTGGAAAAGATCCCAGTAATGTAAGCAATTACAGACCTATTTCTTTAACAAGTTGTTTGTGCAAATTACTAGAGAAAATGGTAAATGCTCGACTAACATGGCACATTCGAGAAAATAAAATTTTAACTCCCACTCAGTTTGGGTCACAGTGTAACAGATCTACATTAGATTCTCTCTGTAACTTAGAAGACCATATACGTAGAAGTTTTGAACGAAAACAAATAACTGTAGCTGTCATTTCTGACAGTGAAAAAAGCATACGATACTACATGTAGGTATGCTATATTAAAAACTTTACAAAACAACAATATCCATGGACATTTACCTAGGTTTATACAAAACTTTTTAACAAATGGCAGTTTTCAGGTGAGAATAGATGATGATCTGTGTAGAACATTTCCACATGAAAATGGTGTTCGACAGGGAAGCGTCCTTAGTTGCACACTGTGTACTTTAGCAATTAATGATATCAGTAGTAATGTACCTTTTGGCATTAAAAGTAACCTGTATACGGATGACTTTGCCATATATTATTCAGCATCTCGAATAAAACATGCAGAACAAATCATTAATAAAAGCATAGTAAAAATAGATGAATGGGCCTCATCTGTAGGCTTTAAATTTTCCATAGATAAAACCCAAGCAATCATATTTTATAAAAACAAAAATGGAAAAAAGGAGAAGAAATAGACATAAAAATCAGAAACCATAGTATACCAATTGGCCAAACAGCAAAATTTTTAGGATTAGTATTTGATACTCACATGAACTGGAAAGCCCACATAACATACATGAAATCAAAATGTAAAAAGAGCATTAAACCTAATTAAAAAACTGTCGAACACTACTTGGGGAGCCGATAGACATACCCTTACTTTATTGTATAAAGCAACAGTGCTGTCTATCGTTGATTATGGAAGTGAAATATATGGCTCGGCATCAGATGCAGTGCTGAAAACGGTAGACCCGGTTCATAATGAAGGTCTTAGAATATGTTCAGGAGCTTTTCGATCATCACCAACATCATTTCTTTACAAGTTGAATGTGGTGAACTACCTCTGTCTCTCCATAGAGAACTAGTAACGATGAAGAGTGCTCTGAGAATTCAGACAAATGATTCTCCAACCAAAAAATTATTTGGATTAAGAGATGTGTTTATAAACAATCATCCACCTTCTTTCCCAATTAGGGCTAGAAGATTGTTTGAGTCGCTAAATATGTATATACAATTACCTGTAATGTTAAAATTGCCTCCTCCTTGGACAATGAATAAAATGAGAATTTGTACACACTTGAAATATTTATCAAAAATCATTCATATACTCCAGAATACCAAAGACAACATGCAGTAGAGCATATAATCCGAAAAGGTCCACATTACGCAATATACACTGACGGATCTAAATCACAATACGGAGTGGGATATGCTGCAGTATCCCAAAACAAAACGTATCAGTTCTCTTTTCCCAGACAAAGCCTCTGTATTTACAGCTGAGTTATGTGCAATAGTATCAGCCATAAAAATAATTAGAGAAGTCTCATATAATAATTTTGTAATTTATAGCGACTCCAGAAGTGCTATAGAAGCCATTCAAAGCTATAATCCCAAAAATAATATTGTACAACATATAAAAATCTCACTCCATAAATTGTATAATAAGGGAAAAATATTGAAATATGTTGGATCCCTGCCCATGTAGGGATTAAGGGAAATGAAGAGGCTGATAAAGCAGCTAAAAAGCAGCACATGACAAGAACAAATGTAGACATCCCTATCAGTGACTATACAAAATATATAAAAACAGTCTTTGTAAAAAATGGCAAAATATATGGAACGAAGAACCTGCAAATAATAAATTAAAACAGATAAAATCCAGTGTTGGAAAATGGAGTTCGTCATATCAAAGAGAGAGACAAGCACAAGTAATTCTGACACGTCTTCGAATAGGCCATACTCGTTTGACACATGGACACTTAATGAACAGTCCATGTGGCCCTCTTCCCAAATGCCCAGATTGCAATGTGTTGATAACAGTTAATCATATACTGTGTGAATGTCCAAAATATAACCTGCAGCGATTATCAAATTTTGAAATAGACCAATAAAAGAAATTTTGTCAGAATCTTCAACATTTTCAATAGCACCCATTTTAATGTTATGAGAAGCTGCAAATTAATTGAAAAATATAAGAAAAAAACAATCAATCAGTATAATGAATTTTAAAACAAGTAAATTTTATGATTTTACTTAATTTATTTTAAATTTTAATATACATTTTTAGTGAGTATGTATGGAAAGCATGAGTTTAAATGTATTTATTGTGTGAGTGTGTTCCAGTATGAAAGCATATGCCTTTTTACAGCTTTTAATTTCATTTTCATTTTATCATCATTGACAAGTGACCTATTTGGTCCCAGTGCTAGGCTTCTAGCCTAGACTTGTCATTCCATCCTAATCCTTCGGGCCAGCCCTATGAGAGCTGATGGTCAGCTCAGTGGTCTGGTTAAACTATTTTAATAATAATAATAATATCCAGGTATAAATATCCAGGCATTACTGCGGTGACTGTCTCTTTTATCCAGGCATTACTAAAGGCATTGGTGACTGTCCCTCTTTATCATATGGCATTACTGTGGTGACTGTCCCTTTTATCCAGGCATTATGTGGTGACTGTCCCTTTTATCCAGGCATTACTGTGGTGACTGTCCCTTTTATCCATGATATTACTTATGACTGTAATTTATCCAGATATTACTGTGGTGACAATAACTTTTATCCAGGCATTACTGTGGTGATTCTCCCTTTATCCAGGTATTATTTGGTGACTGACCCTTTTATCCAGGCATTACTGTGGTGACTGTCCCTTTTATCCAGGCATTACTGTGGTGACTGTCCCTTTTATCCAGGCATTACTGTGGTGACTGTCCCTTTTATCCAGGTATTACTGTGGTGACTGTCCCTTTTATCCAGATATTACTGTGGTGACTGACCCTTTTATCCAGATATTACTGTGGTGACTGACCCTTTTATCCAGGCATTACTGTGGTGACTGTACCTTTTATCCACGCATTACTGTGGTGACTGTCCCTTTTATCCAGGCATTACTGTGGTGACTGTCCCTTTTATCCAGGCATTACTGTGGTGACTGTCCCTTTTATCCAGGCATTACTGTCATGATTTGGATGTTTTTATCCAGGTATTACTGTGGAAATTCCCTTTTATCCAGTGTTTAACTATAGGTGGCTGTCCATTTTATCCAGGTATTTGTGGTGAAAGTCCCTATTTATTCAGGCATTACTGTGGTGATTGTCCTTTTATCCAGCATTACTGCGGTGACTGTTTTATCCAGGCAATTACTGTGGTTTTGTCTTATAATTTATCCAGGCATTAATGTGGTGACTGTGTTTATCCAGGCATTACTGTTACTGTAATTTATCTAGGCATTACTGTGGTGACTGTTTTTTATCCAGGTGTTACTGTGGTGACTGTCCCTTTTATCCAGGTGTTACTTGTGGTGACTGTCGTTTTTATCCAGGTATTACTGTGGTGACTGTCCCTTTTATCCAGGCATTACTGTGGTGACTGTCCTTTTATCCAGGCATTACTGTGGTGACTATTCCCTTTTATCCAGGCATTAGAATCAAACTTAACCCTTTTATCCAGGCATTACTGTGGTGACTGTCCCTTTATCCAGGCATTAAATGTCCCTTTAACAAGGCATTACTGTGGTGACTGTTTTATCCAGGCATTACTGTGGTGACATCCCTTTTATCCAGGCATTACTGTGGTGACTGTCCCTTTTATCCAGGTATTACTTGGTGACTGTCCCTTTTATCCAGGCATTACTGCGGTGGCTGTCCCTTTTATCCAGGTATTACTGTGGTGACTGTCCTTTTATCCAGGCATTACTGTGGTGACTGTCCCTTTATCCAGGCATTACTTTGGTGACTGTCCCTTTTATCCAGGCATTACTGTGGTGACTGTTTAATTTTAAATGGTTTTATCCAGGCATTAGATTGTGGTGACTGTCCATTTTATCCAGGCATTACTGTGGTGACTGTCCCTTTTATCCAGGCATTACTGTGGTGACTGTCCCTTTTATCCAGGCATTACTGTGGTGACTGTCCCTTTTATCCAGTTTATTACTGTGGTGACTGTCCATTTTATCCAGGCATTACTGTGGTGACTGTCCTTTATCCAGGCATTACTGTGGTGACTGTCCCTTTTATCCAGGCATTACTGTGGTGACTGTCCCTTTTATCCAGGCATTACTGTGGTGACTGTCCCTTTTATCCAGGCATTACTGTGGTGACTGTCCTTTATCCAGGCATTACTGTGGTGACTGTCCCTTTTATCCAGGCATTACTGTGGTGACTGTCCCTTTTATCCATAAATTACTGTGGTGACTGTCCCTTTTATCCAGGTATTACTGTGGTGACAACCCTTTTATCCAGGCATTACTGTGGTGACTGTATTTTATCCAGGCATTACTGTGGTGACTGTCCCTTTTATCCAGGCATTACTGTGGTGACTGTCCCTTTTATCCAGACATTACTGTGTGACTGTCCTTTTATCCAGGGATTACTGTGGTGACTGTCCCTTTTATCCAGGTATTACTGTGGTGACTGTCCCTTTTATCCAGGCATTACTGTGGTGACTGTCCCTTTTATCCAGGCATTACTGTGGTGACTGTCCCTTTTATCCAGGCATTACTGTGGTGACTGTCCCTTTTATCCAGGCATTACTGTGGTGATAAAATGTCCCTTTTATCCAGGCATTACTGTGGTGACTGTCCCTTTTATCCAGGCATTACTGTGGTGACTGTCCCTTTTATCCAGGATTACTGTGGTGACTGTCCCTTTTATCCAGGTATTACTGTGGTGACTGTCCCTTTTATCCAGGCATTACTGTGACTGTCCGTTTATCCAGGCATTACTTTGGCGACTGTCCCTTTTATCCAGGTATTAATGTGGTGACTGTCCCTTTTATCCAGGTATTACTGTGGTGACTGTCCCTTTTATCCAGGCATTACTGTGATGACTGTCCCTTTTATCCAGGCATTACTGTGGTGACTGTCCCTTTTATCCAGGCATTACTGTGGTGACTGTCCCTTTTATCCAGGCATTACTGTGGTGACTGTCCCTTTTATCCAGGCATTACTGTGGTGACTGTCCCTTTTATCCAGGTATTACTGTGGTGACTGTCCCTTTTATCCAGATATTACTGGGGTGACTGTCCCTTTTATCCAGGCATTACTGTGGTGACTGTCCCTTTTATCCAGGCATTACTGTGGTGACTGTCCCTTTTATCCAGGCATTACTGTGGTGACTGTCCCTTTTATCCAGGCATTACTGTGGTGACTGTCCCTTTTATCCAGGCATTACTGTGGTGACTGTCCCTTTTATCCAGGTATTACTGTGGGTGACTGTCCCTTTTTATCCAGGTATTACTGTGGTGACTGTCCTTTTATCCAGGCTTATTACTGGTGGTGACTGTGATTTTTTTTTATGTGAGGCTTTACTGTGGTGACTGTCCCTTTTATCCAGGCATTACTGTGGTGACTGTCCCTTTTATCCAGGCATTACTGTGGTGACTGTCCCTTTTATCCAGGCATTACTGTGGTGACTGTCCCTTTATCCAGGCATTACTGTGGTGACTGTCCCTTTTATATTACTCCAGGCATTACTGTGGTGACTGTCCCTTTTATCCAGGCAAGACTGTGGTGACTGTCCCTTTTATCCAGGCATTACTGTGGTGACTGTCCTTAAAATTTATCCAGGCATTACTGCGGTGACTGTCTTTTTTATCCAGGAAATTACTGTGGTGACTGTCCCTTTTATCCAGGCATTACTGTGGTGACTGTCCCTTTTATCCAGGTATTACTGTGGTGACTGTCCCTTTTATCCAGGCATTACTGTGGTGACTGTCCCTTTTATCCAGGCATTATTGTTGTGACTATCCCTTTTATCCATGTATTACTGTGGTGACTGTCCCTTTTATCCAGGCATTACTGCGGTGACTGTCCCTTTTATCCAGGCATTATTGTTGTGACTATCCCTTTTATCCATGTATTACTGTGGTGACTGTCCCTTTTATCCAGGCATTACTGTGGTGACTCTCCCTTTTATCCAGGTATTATTGTGGTGACCGTCCCTTATATGTAGGTATTACTGTACTGTATGACGCCTTTAACCAGGTATTACTTGACTGACTTTCACCTTCAACTAGGTATTACTGTGGTGACTGTCCCTTTTATCCAGGTATTACTACGCTGTTTGTTCCATTAACCAGGTATTACTCTACTGTCTGTCCCTTTTATATCAGAGAAAAAAATATCATTCTTAAGCAGTTCTAAGGAATATGCCACTACTCCATATATGGTTTCCACTAAATTAGTGTGTGTGTGTGTGTGCGTGCGCGCACGCGAACCCAAAACTTTGTAGAAACGTAGAAGTAAATTACTTTTCTAAATTGCATGGAGTTTATTCTGCATTTTAATTGGCATGTACCCTATGTAGTATTCTTCGTTTATGGGCTTTCGGAAGAAGGGTAATTGTTATAGTATTTGTTTATTAGTATAATTTTTATGGTATATAATTCCAATCCCAAGGCAAACAACGTATGTGGATCCACGGAACTTGACTCGTCCTCCTCATGGATTTCTAAGTGTTTGCATGGCCCATTTCTCTGGGACCAGCTTCCGTCTCCTTCATAAACCAGAATCCAAATCCTTCCTTACCTGCAGTTCCGACCAGGAAAGGAGCTTCTCTCGCGTCTACACGAGACTTAGTTTCCCTTTCTGTCTAGGAGAGGAAATACCGAGTTTTTTCTTTTTTTGTTTTGCTTTGTTTTGTTGAAGTTGGATCAAGGTCTTGATGCTGTTTACAGTTGCTTCATTCACATATATCGACACCGTCACCGGAAGTACACAACATACTGGGTAAAAAAATATGGAAATATTTTCGTAAAGTAACACAGCTATATCTTACAAAAATAATATTTTATCGTTGTTATAGTAATTTATGTATTTATTATATATATATATATATATATATATATATATATATATATATATATATTATATATATATATATATATATCGAGTATATATATATTATATATATATATATATATATATATATATATATATATATATATATATATATATATATATATATATATAATATATATATATATATATATACAGTATATATATATATACATATATTTATATATATATATATATATATATATATATATAGATATTATATATATATATATGTATGTGTGTGTGTGTGTGTGTGTGTGTGTGTGTGTGTGTGTGTGTGTGTGTGTTATGTGTTTGTGTGTTGTGAGCTCAGCTGAGAAATTACTTTTAGACGTTTATCTATCTAAGAAATAATTTTCCTTCTCAGAAAATATCTACTAGCCTAGAGAGTTTTGAAATATGTGCTATGCCTCCCCACCTTCTAATATAGCATAATATATCATAAAAATCCCCACCTTCTAATATAGCATAATATAGCATAAAAAATCCTTTTATCAGCAGAGGAGATATCTTCTGAGTGTTGTAAAACGAAAGTTTTTTTAATTCACGAACTTTTCTTAAAGAAAGGTACTTTCAACCCTATATAAGATTCCTCAGTGTAAGTATCCAGCTGGATTTTAAGTACGCCTGATCCTTATGAGGTTAGCCGCCAATTTAATATATATATATATATATATATATATATATATATATATATATATATATATATATACATACATACTGTATATATACACACACACATAGGCCTACTGCACACATGAAGCATTACTTACACACACATTTGAATACGTGAAATTGTTGATGATGTTTTTGTTCATATAAATTTTCAAACGCAAGTTTCATTTATTTGCTTAAATACTTCTGATTCAGTAAATCATAAACAAAAATACAAACTTATTTGTAACTCGATGTGATTAGGTATAAGCGAAAAACGTTAATAAATATAAAATATAAAGAGAATATAATATTTATCCGGATGATTGACTAAAGATTAAATCGCTGGTTGGAGAGGATCAGTAAGTGAAAGCTAATCAATAGTTTACCGAGTAAGATTGACGGCCTCATTATTATCTGTTAGCGCTTCGGAACAATGACCACATTACCAGATGAATAACTTGAAAGAAGATTTTCGCTCGGAAGAGTTTATCCGTCAAAATGTCAGTAGTGGGGACAAGCTTTAAGTGAGAATAATGCGGAGAATAAAGTGTTTCCACCTGTCATTTTTCTCATATTTCGGTTAAAAAGAAAAATAGATATATAGCTTCTAAGACTTGTGGAGTCCTACGACAAAACACTAAAATGGTAAATGGGCAATGGAGATCTCAACTGTAGTTAAAACCCATTCTATTAAGAGTTAAAAACAACTGCCAATAAGAAAGCCTTCATTATCAGTCTGTCTGTTTGCCTGTCTGTCTTCTGATCGGAAATATGTCGCCTCTATGGAAGGGTGTGAGATAACGTCGATAACTCATCGCTTCTTTATTTCGTCGTTTTTAATTCCACGCCTCGATCCCCTTTCCAGAAGAACGACTTCGTCTTTTCCAGAGAATTTCCTTGCTTCCAGAAATGATCTTCAGGAGACAGATGCGAATACTCTGGAGACATCCTCATGTTCTTTTCTCGCCTGAATGACGCACCTGAATAAAAGGACTGTTTGTTTGTTTGTTACTGCTCTACTCAGTGACTAGCGTCGCGTCGTGCTCCATCCCTTCATTCATGTTTTTTTTGGGCGCGTTCGGTGCACTGGTATATGAAAGCTGCCTTCACGATAAAGACCCGTTCGCTGCAGGAGAGAGAAAGAGGAATCTGAAATGTAGATGAAATGAGAATCTTTTCTCTTTATTTTTAAAATCTTCTAAACTTAAAAGCGTTCTATTGCCTTTCTTCCTCCTAATAGTTCATGGCAATGGCCGGGTAGCATTTCGGCCAGGTACAGGTACACCTTCAGGCTGCGTTACCCAGGTATCATCATTATAACCAAGTGGTCTATATATATTTTTTATTTCTTTGTTAATTTACTAATTATTTGTAACACAGATGTTTCAGCTTCTTAAAGCAGAAAGTTTTGTAGTATTAAATACAGAATTGTATTTTCCGGATATCTGGGGGTTTTATCTCAAATCAACAAAGAATATATTTTATTTCCTTGCACTTCATGTTCTTTTTTCGTGCAGGAAATGAATATAATCTGTATTTAAAAAAACCAGGGTAGCTTTATAAATATCCACAATGTTAAAGAGCTCACTTTACACTTTATCTTCCTCATATGCTGCTTCTGTTGTCTTGTGCTAGCCGTTGTTCCATCATTTCCTGGGCATCCATTATTCATGCAAGTTTTGGGGAGGAGGAGAGTATTGAGCTCTGACAGGACATGTTTGGCGGTCTTGTGAATGACATGCCATTCAGTCTGGAAGGATGACAGATAATAAATAAAACTATTAAGTCTTTAGAACTGAAGCTACTTTAGTTCAGCTAAGTATTGATTAATAGGACATTTTACTGCAGTCTGTGAATGTTAGGGAACGTTAGGATAAGACGTTAAGATATAGATCAAGTTTTAATTGATAAGGACGATTTTAGCCTGGAAAAGTTTCAGCTTGGCTGGAAGAAAAAGAAGTTTTGGGGAAACTAAGAACTTTTCATGCCAAAAAAAAAAAAAAAACTTGTCAGTTTACATGATTTCTTGTTTCTTGTAATATATATATATATATATATATATATATATATATATATATATATATATATATATATATATATATATATATATATATATATGACGTGGTATATATATATTCCCCATCATATACCATATATATATATATATGATATATATTTATATATAGGGAATAATTTTAATCTTTGACTTTGTTTTATTATTTCTTATCCTATATTTTGTAGATGAACTATTGGTGTTTTTATTGGTGATTTGAGGATAATATTATCATATATATATATATATATATATATATATATATACCGATATATATACCAGGAAAACGATATATATATACATGGGTCGCCTTAGCACGCCTTTTGCTGGAAGAAAGATATCTCACCACAGCACCATATAACCCTGTTCTTGCCAATATATATATATATATATATATATATATATATATATATATATAATGTCACGATGCATATCAAGTACCTGGTTATTACACAACTAATCTCAAGATTCAAAAATATACCTCACTTCAGCCAGATACCTGAACTCTCATAACATTAATTGTTACGACTGAGTACTCTAAAGGTAACAGTGATCCCTTAAGAAAAAACTTATTTATCAATCACTTGAAAAATCAAACTAAGTTCATCAGAATATGTGTGAGGTATCAAAAATTAAACTAGAAATCTTCTAGAGTAAAAGGGCATCACTCCATCAAAAACTCTAACTGTTTCCCTGGTCTTAATTCACTTTAGCAAAACTAAAAGAACAAAACATGTTTATCACTTTGCCTTATGCACACACAATCAATCCTATTCACTGGTGATCAATAAATGAAACACTGTTTTTCTAAAAATGTTAAATACAAAAATTTATTTTCAGATTCAAAGTTTATAACTAGAATTCACAATTAATTAGAATTCACAATCTGAAAAATTTACTATTAGTTGAAAATAACACAAAACTCAATGAATTCTTGAATTAAATTATGAAACAAAACTAATTCACAAAAACTTTATCAGGAATTTAAATTAATCAAGCAAAATTTAAACTATCAAGAATTACTCAAGATTTAAAAAGAAAATCTCAATAAATGAAATCAAGTATGCAATGTTGCAATGTTAAATTAAGTATGCAATGTTAAATTAAGTATGCAATGTTAAATTACCAAGAAATATTTACAATGCTATGTAAATAAATGTTACATCACAAACATAAAAAATGTGAAAATATAAAGAAACTGTAAATAGAAATACACACAAAAATACACGTAAGATTTATCAGTAATGATTTCACTTGTTCAAAATTTCCTAACTTATCATACCACAACTTCCTAACTTATCATACCATGGTATCAATAAGTAAAATTTCACGTTACCTTACACAACTTGTGAAAACCTCTGTAAATCACTTGCTGCAGCTGCGTTACACAATACACACTTTTTTACCAGGCGCCGTTACGAACTAAATAACTTTGCTAAATTCAGATCTCAAAAGTTAATGTTAAAAGTGACCACAAAAAATTACGTTAAAAGTAATCTCTTCCTAATTAGGAATGAGAGAGAGAGAGAGAGGCGAACCAACTCGACTGGTCTCAGAAATCAGAATCAAACAAATTTTAGGATTCCAGTAATACGTGAAACAATTACATGATGTCATTAAAGCATTTTGGGTGCAGAGATACAAAAGTTCTAGAAGCAGGAGGTGACGTCATTAAAGCGTTTTGGGTGCGAGATACAATGGAGAGAAGCTTCTAGAAGGAAAGTTACGTCATCCCAGCAAAACGTTTTGAACGCATCTTACAAAACATGACGTAATTGATCAGGACACGTATTCTTTCTCTCAAAGTGGCGTACGTGACTTGAACAATGCATGCAACAACATGAAATCACTCGTCTGAGCCCGTATGGGACGAATCGGCGTTTGTTTTGCAAACCTGTCATCGCTAACCCAAAACAAAGCGTTCCCTCTTATCTCAACTGATGACAATTGAAATGAAACAAGCCCTGGTGGACACACACACGTGTTCACATACTACGCTTTACCAAGAAAGATATTCGTTCTAAATTACATTACTATTAAAATTGTATTAACAATTCTAAATTACGCTATCAAGTTATTTAATCATTAGTTCTTTTGAGATCTGATGCCAAACTAAATATGACACTTCAACAACCATTATCATTAAACATAACACATGAAAAAAAGTAAATATGTCAAAATTATAGGAGGATATACGTATTACAAGGCAACATCATGAAATTCCTCCCCCCAGAAGATTACTTATCCCGGGTTTGAATCCAATGATTCACAACGGGATAAATAATCTGCTATGACATTATCTTTTTCTGAAATGTGTTTCACTTTTACATTATACAGTTGCAGGCATAAAGACCACATGGTCAGTCTCATATTATTATTTTTCATCTTATTGATGAATGAGATTGGGTTGTGATCTGACAACACTAAAATTTCTTCATTCCTAGGTCGGTTCACATACACTTCAAACTTTTTCAATGCTGTGATTAATGCTAATGTTTCTTTTTCAATTGTTGAGTAAGTTTTCTGGTGCTTTTTCAACTTTGAAGACATGAAACATACTGGATGGAGGATTCTGCTGTCATCTTCTTGAAGTAGAACAGTTCCAATTCCACAGTCAGATGCATCAACTTGTATCAAGAACTTTTTATTGAAGTCTGGAGCTTGAAGCACTGGTCTTGAAGTTAATATGGCTTTAACCTTCTCAAATGATTCTTGACATTCTGGAGTCCAAATAAACTTTCTTTTAGGACTGGTTAAGTCAGTTAAGGGAGCTACTACGGCTGAGAAATTTGGACAGAATCGGCGATAAAATCCAGCCATGCCCAAAAATCTTTGTAGATGTTTCCTCGTAGCAGGAGGGGTAGCCTTACGGATACCTTCTACATTAGCATCAATAGGAGAGAGAAGGCCTTTTCCAACTTCAAATCCTAGATACTGTACAGTTGCCTTTCCAAACTCAGTTTTTTGTAAGTTGATTGTTAGTCCTGCTTCCCGAAGTTTCTTGAACACTTTCCTTAATATCTTCAGATGTTCTTCCCATGTATTAGAATAAATCACAATGTCATCAAGGTATACACCTACTCCTTCTATTGATCCTAGTAGTTGATCCATCACTCGCTGGAATGTTGCAGGTGCATTCATCAGACCAAATGGCAAAACAGTGTATTGATACAGTCCAAAAGGAGTAATGAAAGCTGACAGCAACTTAGCATTCTCATCTAAGGGAATTTGATAATATCCTTTCAACAAGTCTATCTTGGAAACAAATTTGGCTTGCCCAATGTTATCAAGTAATTGATCAATAAGAGGCAAAGGATAATTGTCAGCCACACTGATGGAATTCAGTTTCCTATAATCAGTACACATCCTAAATGAGCCATCTGGTTTCTTCACTAACACACAAGGAGAACTATAATGACTTGAACTGGGTTCTGCTAATCCATGCTGCAACAAATATTCAACTTCTTTCTTCAAAACATCTCGATGAAAAGGTGATAAGCGATAAGCTCTCATTTTAAAAGGTTTTCCATCTTCTCTGATCTTTATCTCATGCTTTGTCAGATTGGTACGCCTAGGTACATCTGCAAAAATTTCAGGGAAACTTTGAATAACTTCACTTAATTCACTACTTTGCTCAACACTCAGATGTTTTAGTTTATCTTCCAAATTTTCTAATATTGAAGAATTGTTCATCTTGTTTTCAGCTCCCAATTCGTAGCCATCATCGTCCTCTGTAGATGAAGTTGTTTGTGTTATTGACACTGTTTCAGTTTTAGTCTCTGAGAAGTAAGGTTTCAAAAGATTCACATGTATCTTCCTCTATCGTTTTCTTCTTCCTGGTGTTTCAATCACATAAGTTCGATCACTTAACTTCTATTATCCTATAAGGACCTTGAAACTTATTGGTAAGGGGAAATCTTTTCACTGGTAAGAACACTAGAACTTGCTGTCCAATACTAAAATTTCTTAGCTTAGTTTTAGCATCATATTTTCTTTTCATTTTCTCTTGACTTATTTTCAAATTTTCTAAAGAGAATTTTCTAATTTCTCTTAACCTTTTCCTCAAGTTCTTCACATATTCTCCTTGGATTTCCTCTTGATTTTCTTCCCAATTCTCTGCAAGAATCTTCAATGAACCTCTAATGTCTCGACCAAAAATCATTTCATTTGGTGAACATCCCATGCTTTCTTGATAAGCATTCCTAACTTCAAATAACATTAAAGGTAAACCAGCATCCCATTCTCTTCCTGATTCATTACAATACTTAGTTAACATACTTTTCAATGTCTGATGGAACCTTTCCAAGGCTCCTTGAGTCTCTGGATGATAAGCAGTTGATAACTGTTGTTTTACTCCTAACAAGTTCATCACATCCTGGAATAATTTTGAAGTAAAGTTCGTTCCTCTATCACTTTGCACAATTTCTGGTATTCCAAACTTGAGAAAAACTCCACCAACTTCTCAGCAATTACCTTTGCACTTATACTTCTTACAGGAATCGCCTCAGGATACCTAGTCACTGAACACATTAATGTTAATAGATATTCATTTCCTTTCTTTGTTTTCGGAAGTGGCCCAACCACATCTATAATTACCTTGTTAAAGGGTTCTCCTCTAACTTCTATGGGATGTAGGGTGCTTTCTGAATGGTTTCATTGGTTTTCCAGCTATCTGGCATGTGTGACACACTCTGCAAAATTTGCTAACATCCTTGTGAAGTCCAGGCCAGAAAAAATACTTCATAATCTTCTCAACAGTCTTCCTGATTCCCATATGTCCAGACTCGTGCGCTACTGCTACAACTTGTTTCCTCAATGGATATGGAATCAAAATTTGATGATATTCACCCCATTCAGCATTTCCTGGTATATCTGCAGGTCGATGCTTCCTCATTAGCAATCCTTCCTTTAGATAATAACAGGTGGAGGTTTGTTGCATCTCTTCTTGATCAACAACTCTGAAGAACAGATCAGCCAACGTTGTATCCCTCTTCTGCAGTTTCATTAGCTTCTCTCTTGTCACTTGACCAACTTCAAGGGCTGAACTCTCCATATCTGCTAACTCTGCTTCTGTAGTTTCACTACTATCTTCAGGAACACTTTGACTACTCGGAGTCTCTTCAATAACAACAGGATCCTCTTCTTGGGAAATCTCTTCATTACTAACACTAGGGGAAACTTCACTTTCCTGGAACAGTTCTTCTAATCTTAAAGATCCTTCACTTGATTCTTCTGGTGCAGGTAAATCCTCAGTATCTTCACTTGCAGACATAGTTCTCTTCATACTCCTGGTAGTTACACAACTTGGAAACAGGTGGGGTTTTTCTTCTCTAAATCTACTGTAGGACTAATCCTTAACGGTTTGTCTGTCACTATAGGACAAGGAACAAATGGTACACCACCAACTTCATTACCCAGTAAAACATGTACACCTTCAACAGCTAGTGAGTCCTTTACAGCAAAATCAACATTTCCTGTCACCAATTCACAGGACAAATGCAAGTGGCATATAGGAGTTACCTATTTCTCCTCCTATACCCTTCAAAATAACTGAATCTCCGGTGAGATTCTTCTCCAGCTGTGGGTGAGCACCACAAACTACCACACTATGGTTACTCCCTGATGTTATTATCACGTAATACTTTGACTGGTACCTGCACACTTCCTCCTTGAGTTGTCAGCGTACCTTCATAGATATATGGCTTCGAAAAAGCCTCCAAGCTGCTCAGCCACTCACTGCTTGAAGTTACATTTCCACTGGTTGCTAAACACTCTGCTTGTTTAGTCTCAGTCTTCCCACACTGCTCTTCGTAGTTTGCTTCACCTGGTTACCTTTAACCACTTGACCAACTGGTTTGGTCTGCTGTTGTGTCTGATAACAATCTGGTTGACTGTAGTGTCCTAATCTCTTCCACACTTGTAGCAGACAACATTAGTCTTCTGTATCTGTCTTGAGAACAGACTGGATGATGAGGATTTAACATTTAATTGCTGAGGGTTGTTACCTGACTTTGTATTGGCATAGCCACTAGAAGGATTTCCAGTTGTAATGTTCCTGAAATTTCTGATGAGATCTGAAACCTGTGCGTTGTTGGTTCTGGTACTTGACATTATAATTTCTTTTGCTAGAAATTATATTAAAATCTTCACTCAATGTAGCAGCTTTGTCAAGTTTCTTAACCTCTCTCTCTTAAATAGGCTCTTATGTGTTCAGGAATTCGAACTCTAAGATATTGTTCTAGGACTACTAACTCCTCAAGTTCGTCCATAGATTTAACTTTAGCAGCCTCCAACCATCGTTTAAAACATCTTCTTACTTTGTAGGCATAATCCAAGAAAGTTATCTTGTCATCCTTTCTCAAAGATCTGAATCTTTCATTATAATATTCAGGGTCATCTGGTAAACTTGTAGCACATTGTGTTTGAGTAGACTTTGTACTCTTTACACTGATCAGCTGATAAGGCTAAATAGGCACTTCTTCCTTTACCAATGAGAACACTCTGTAACAAGACAGACCATTTATCCTCTTGGCCATCCCATACCTGAAGCCACTTTTTCAAAGTGATCAAAAAACTCATCTGGAGCTTCTTCTGTAAATTTAACTTTGGAATTAACTTCTGCACTCTTACTACATCAAATACAGGGTCTGAATTACCTTGAGTAGGGTTAGACGGTGTTACAGGTAATGTGGATCTGAGCTTTTATTAACTCCATCTCCCTTTTTCATGTCTTGCTCTTTCTCTTCTTCTTTCTTTTGCTCTTTCTCTTTCTTCTTCTGCTGCTTTTTCTTCTTCTCTTGTTTTTCTTCTTCTCTTTTTTCTTTTCTTTCTTTTTCTCTATCTTCTCTTTTCTTTCTCTTGTCATTTTCTCTCTTTCAGCCTGTATCTTCAGCTTAATCAAATTTTCTTCTGCTTCTATACGTCTAAGCTCTGCTTCTGCATCACTTTTCTCTTTCTTTTGCTCATGTTTATCTGTAAATTCTCCTCAACTGCATTCAACAATTCTTGTGCTCTCCTAACTCTTCATCTATTTTACCAGAGTCCATCAATGCTTGGATTGCAATATATTTGATTTGTGCATTAATCATACCACTAGTCACATTACCCCCACATGCCACTGCTAAAGCAATCCACTGTGCCTTAGTCAGGTTGGATTCAGATAACTCTTGGATGGAAGGAGTTGCTAAAACTTCTGAACATTGAACAGAGCCATTTTCTCTAAGTTACTCAACTAAATAATTCACAATACAGTTAAAAATAACTATGTGGTCACTCTCCTATCAAAAATATCCCTAACACCACCAGTATAAACCATAAACCAGAGTGATATTTTGTTTTGTTCCCGGGTCTCTGGGCACCAAATAATATATTGTCACGATGCGTACCAAGTACCTGGTTATTACACAACTAATCTCAAAATTCTAAAATTTACCTCACTTCAGCCAGATACCTGAACTCTCATGACAGCAAGAAATTACGACTGAGTACTCTAAACGTAACAGTAATCCCTTAAAAAGCTTATTAATCACTTGAAAAATCAAACTCAGTTTATCAGAATACGTGTGAGGTATCATCAACAATTAAACAAGAAATATTCTAGAGTAAAAGGGCATCACTCCATCAAATAACTTTAACTGTTTCCCTGGTCCTAACTCACTTTAGCAAAACTAAAAGAACAAAACATGTTTATCACTTTGCCTTATGCACACACAATTAATCCTATTCACTGGTGGTCAATAAATGAAACACTGTTTTTTTTACAATATTAAATACAAAAATTTATTTTTAAATTCAAAATTAATAATTAGAATTCACAATCTGAAAATTTACTATTACTTGAAAATAACACAAAACTTAATTAATTCTTGAATTAAATTATATAACAAAACTAATTCACAAAAACTTTGATTTTTCAGGAATTTAAATTAATCAAGCAAAATTTACACTATCAAGAATTACTCAAGATTTGAAAAGAAAATCTTAATAAATGAAAATTAAATCAAGTATGCAATGTTAAATTACCAAGGAATATTTAAAATACTACGTAAATAAATGTTACATCACAAACATAAAAAAGTGAAAATATGAAGAGATTGCAAACACAAGAACACACAAAAATACACAAAATATTCATCAGTAACAATTTCACTGAGGCAAAATTTCCCTAACTTATTATACTATGGTATTAATAAATAAAATTCACGTCATCTTACGGAACCTTTTGAAAATTTTTGTAAAATCACTTACTGCAGCTGCTTTTCCACAAAACACACTTTTAATAAGGTGGTATTACAGTTCGTATACCCTTTTCCTACCCTCAGATCTCAAAAAAAAGCTAAGACTAACACCAGTGTCCACAATATTCTACGTTAATAACTTCTCTCTTTTGAAGAGGAGAGAGAGAGAGAGGGAGAGAGAGAAAGAGATAAACTGGTCTCTAGAATAAGAATGAAACAAATTTCAGAATTCCAGTAGCACATGAAACAATTACATGACGTCATTAAGGGAGCGTCCGGCGACCCATGGGGTCCGGAAACCCATTTTTGGTTTATGACGGTTTTGGGTAGGAAAACCACTCTACTTTAAGTTTCAAACAATTTTTTTTATGAAATATGTATAAATCATGGCTAAAAAGGCTTCAATCTACACTTATCTATGCCTTCTCTAGCACGGGGGTCGCAAGCAACACTAATCTGGTAGGGAACTTTTTCTGTCCTGAGTACCTGAAAATTTTTTTCTATAGTCTCTCCCTAATTTAGAGATCTGTTTTCCAAAATGAACTAGACGTTTTCTTTGAATGATACGAGTTTTCTAAAATCCAAAGATAAGCCAGTAAAGTAAGTTCTGTTAATTTCTTCGTCTTTTCGTAGATATTTGTAATGATTTTGCGTCATTATCATATTCATAGTAGCATAAGGTAATAGAGATGATAATCAAGTAAGCTAAAAGCGTGAAATGTGGTCAGTGATAAAAAAGACAAATGTATAATCGCCCACATGCATTGTCTGTTCACAGTGTTTACCTGAAGTTATAATTTTTCAAACTTATGTATACTGAATTCTATTCAAACAATCTTAATTAAAATTACAGTATATGTTTATAAATATGGTTTTATATATATCCTCCAAATTTCAAGTCTCTAGGTTTACTTCAGAATTTACAGAAGTAAATGTAGTATATGAAAACTTTGAAGCTCGTTTTCTCAAAACTTAAGATTTTCGGAAAAATTAATTATACTTTTTGTTTATTGACCGATTTTAGTCGTTCAAAACCAAATAATAGAGCATTAAAATGTCTAAATATTCATAGCACAGAATTTTTAAATTTGATTTTTACCTATTGAAATTATCGATTAAAAAAATACTACGTAAAAATATATAATAAAAAAAACTAAAATTTTTTTAAAATCCCAGTAATTAGTTTTTAGTAGAGAAAATTATCTTTCAAATGGTTTTTAAATGAGAAAATCGATTGAAAAACAAAAAGTTTATAGAGTTTGAAAACCCCATTTTCCCATAAGGTTAATGTAAAGTGGACGGTCCCCATTAAGGCATTTTGGTTACGAGATACCAAAAGAGAAATTTCTAGAAGGAAGGTGACGTCACTCCCAGCAAAACGTTTTGAATGCAGTCTTACAAAGCATGATGTAACTGATCAGGACATGTATTCTTTCTCTCAAAGTGGCGTACGTGACTCGAACAATGCATGTGACAATGCGAAATCACTCGTCTTATTCTCGTAAGGGACAAATCTTTTACAGAAACCTCTCCACAATCGAAACATACGGCAATCAGCTAATTATGATTGACATGTTTTATAAAATAGACGAAAAACTGAGTTGATTTCCTGAACAAATCGGCAATTGTTATTCCAAACTGTCCTCGCGTAATCCCAAACAAAGCGCTCTCTCTTATCTCAGCTGAAGACAACTGACATGAAACAAGTTTTCGCTGAACACACACACGTGTTATACTACGTTACCATTAAAATTGCATTATCAACTTTGAATTATTCTATTAAGTTATTTAAATCATTAGTTCCTTTGAGATCTGATGCCTAACTAAATACGACACTTCAATAATCACTATCATTACGCAACACATGATAAACAGAAGAGTAAATATATCAAAATATTGCATGATATACATATGATAAGACAACATTATGAATATATATATATATTTTCATGATGTTGCCTTGTAATACGTATATCCTCCTATAATTTTGACATATTTACTTTTTTCATGTGTTATGTTTAATGATAATGATTGTTGAAGTGTCATATTTAGTTTGGCATCAGATCTCAAAAGAACTAATGATTGAATAACTTAATAGCATAATTTAGTATTGGTAATATAATTTTAATAGTAACGTAGTTTAGAATGAATATCTTTCTTGGTAAAAGCGTAGTATATTGAACACGTGTGTGTCTAGGAAAGACTTGTTTCATTTCAATTGTCATCAGTTGAGATAAGGGAGAGCACTTTGTTTTGAGTTAGTGATGACAGGTTTGGAAAACAAATACCGATTCGTCCCATATGGGCTCAAGACGAGTGATTTCATGTTGTTACATGCATTGTTCGAGTCACGTAAGCCACTTTGAGAGAAAAAATACGTGTCTTGATCAGTTACCAAGGATTGCGTTCAAAACGTTTTGCTGGGATGACGTCATTTTTCTTCTAGAAGCTTCTCCATTGTATCTGGCACCCAAAATGCTTTAATGACGTCACTTCCCTGCTTCTAGAACTTTTGTATCTCGTACCCAAAATGCTTTAATGACATCATGTAATTGTTTCACGTGTTAC
>NC_089781.1:44723174-44745674 GCF_040412425.1 Macrobrachium rosenbergii
TACAGGCTACTGTATTCTGATACAGATACGCTTCATGATAAAGTATCTGATCCAAAGGCAATGGCTGGAGGATAAGACTTCTGCCATCCATCCTCCACTAAAACAAAGGGATGCAAAGACCTGACTGTTATGAGGGCTTTTTGTGATAATATTTATCTACCCGTGTAAAACCCCTCTGTATCAGGAGATACAGGTTCTTATAGACCTTTCTTAGTGCTTAGTGTTCATACCAACACTTCAAACTCTGACACAGGGCTGTATCACCTTCTGCACCATTAAGCTTTTTGTAGTGGCACGCACCCTATGATGCTGAATAATGGCATAAGATGAGTAGCAAGCTGTATCATACGATAATCATTATTTCGCTCCATATTTGAAAGAATTTTACAGGAAATTGTTAAAATCACTTGAATGGCCCATAAAGGACTATATGGCAACTCACATCTCAGCTCAGGAAGAAAGAGAATAATCTGATTTGAGATGTCGTGGAGGAATGTACTACACCTTCCTGTCACAGTAAACGTCATATTTCTTTGTCCATAAATATAATCAGTGATTGTTGCTGGTTTTATTTCTTATCTTTTACGATAGTTTTTCAGCTGTAATTGTAATTTTGCAAAGTACAAAAAAAAAAAAATGATTTGAAAGAGCGTGTATAACTCACTCAAAGGTACTACATCTCCTCATCCCAGTACATCTCGTAAATATTATTTATCCACAAATATACTCCGGGATTGTTGCTGATTTTAGTTCTTATCTTTTTTTATATTATGTGAGCTATAATTGTCGTTTTACAAAATAAAGCAAAAAAATAATATTATAGAGAACTTTTACGAGTGTTTTGGAGAAGAGGCCCCACACAAGATTGGAAATATTTACTTTTAACTTCCCGTGGAAGGTACAGAACATTTTTTAGAACTTTTTTTCTTATACTATGTGCATTTCCATGTCTTCCTCTTTCCGGTGATGTTTTTTTTTTTTTTAATTGGCTGACCTTAAAGTTTGCCCAGTCTTGGGGTATCGTTAATTAATAGAATTTAGCCCTGCCTGTAAGGGTTAAGTGTCAGGCTGTATTGGAGGTTACAAGAGCTCTCTCCCTGCTCATACTTGTCTGGGAAGCCTAGATTTTCTCAGGCTAATACTGCCTCTACAAATTTGCAAACCTGTAACTACTTAGTTAACAAGCTTCAGTAAATGCACTTCTGTTATAAGAGGAAATTTTGAAGCTAGGACAGTGCGGTTTATTTTAAGGATGACAATTTTTCATTGTGCCTTTAAGCTGCCCTGTGTTAGTTTTTCATTTATTCCTGCATGTATGGTGTTGGATGCATCCAATTTTTCTTGAAGCATGTTTCTATCACATTTTTAGATACTCATTATTGGGAAACACCTGAAATGATTCAGTCTAAATCCCCACTGAATGTACTTCATGTGCTTGACTGAAATGGATGAACATGACTGAGCATTTTTAGAACTCAATGCAGTCATCTCTGCGATTCAAAAGCTTTTACTGTTTGTGGGCAAAGCATGAAAAGATACGCAAAATTGAGTATCATCATTCCATAATATGGTGTCAATGAAAAGCAGACAGTCACAAGACTCAACCACGAAACTAAAGAATGATTTTTGCAGGAATTTCTGAAGCAAACAATGGTGCCATCCATAAATTTGGCATAGGTGACTGGTTTTGTTTGCACTACCAGAAAAAAGTAGTGTCACCATTGAACCTGTAGACCTTTTCTCAAATAACACTAATTGCTGATTGCTTTACTCCAATAAAATCTGAATCATGTTAATCTGAGGCAACCGAGCTTTTGCACACTGTAGTGCATTAAGTGCAACCCACGGAAAATTTGATTATATGAGCTACCAAGGCAGTGTGATAGTGGACTGTATCAAGAGAAAAACTTTTCATGACTGCAAAGACACTAACACTAAATAACACCCAAAGAGGTATAGCACTGCTTAAAGGCACGAGGAAAAATAATGAAAAGTGGCGAATGCAAGGATTTAGTGCAAACCAAGCTTGTTTGGTTGGCTAGACCCTATTGGATATCCCTTGTAGGGGGAACATAACCATTGATGTTGTTATGTCCACAGGCATTATGTGGGAACTTGGAACCAGATAGCTTGGATGGTATGGGTGAATTCCGTCTGGTTACAGTGTTATTGACAGCTTGTCACTCCTAATCTGGTTGGACAATTATTGCCATGGAGAGAAGGGCAAATTTCCACTGTCGATCTACTTGAGGATTATCTGTGGAAAGAGCTTAGATGAACAATGTTTCTTGAGGTAAACATAGATGATGGGTTTCATGTTCCCCAAGGGATTAGCACACTTTGGTTAATGGAAGGATGCAGGGATGACCAACAAAGGTCACGATTTCTTACATTCTGACAGCCATGTGTCTCAAAAACATGTTATAATTTAGTTCTTTGTAACTGTGGTGTTATGTTATTTCAAAGTTAACAATAATACCTTTGGCAAAATCTGACATTCAAATATACATACATACATACATACATACATACATACATACATATATATATATATATATATATATATATATATATATATATATAAATATGTGTATGCATATATATATTATAAGTAAATAATGTATGTATACATATATAGCTTATAAGTCACAAGAAAAGTGCGAGACAATATATTTAGCCAAGTGTTCTTTCAAGAACATTTTAAAATGAAAATTTGTTGAAAGAACTTTCTGTGTTCTTTTTTCACATTTTCAAATGAAAATTTATTGAAAGAATATATAATATATATATATATATATATATATTTTTATATATATATATATATATATATATATATATATATATATATATATATATATATATATATATATATATACATACACACTAATTGACCAGCCTGGCGCTGTTTGGGAAAACTGAATTACAACCAATAAACTCTCTCTCTCTCTCTCTCTCTCTCTCTCTCTCTCTCTCTCTCTCTCTCTCTCTCTCTCTCTCTCTCTCACTTCCTCTTACTCTCCCTCTTTCTCACTCTCTCCCTTTCCTTTTAAGACAGTTGCTTCAGTTACATTGCCCAAAATTTTTGACCTTTTATATTTTACCTCTTCTCACCCCCATTCCTAACGGGGCTCACCTTGGACTTAAAGGGCATCAGAAGTGTCACTGTT
Organism: Macrobrachium rosenbergii; assembly: GCF_040412425.1. Lineage (NCBI taxonomy): Eukaryota > Metazoa > Arthropoda > Malacostraca > Decapoda > Palaemonidae > Macrobrachium > Macrobrachium rosenbergii. The sequence goes on from NC_089781.1 coordinate 44,726,342, forward strand.
CATCTCAGCAACCTCGAAGACTATGGGTTAAACACTAAAATATGTCATTGTTAGTTATTTTTACAAGTCACCCCCCTCTTCCCACCCCCACCCTTCTCACCCTCCCTTCCTATCGGGAGTGAACTTGGACTTAAAGGGCATCGGGAGTGCCACTATTTATCTCAGCAACCTCGAAAACTTTGGATTAGACACTGATAACTGTCGTTTTCGGTTCTTTTTACATGTCACTCCCTTCCCACCCAACTCCTTCTCACCCCTCTTCCTAGTGGGGATAAACTTAGACTTGGAGGGCATTGGGAGTGCTATTCATCTCAGCAACCTCATAAACTATGGATTAGATGTCGTTTTCGGTTATTTTTACATGTCACCCCCTTCCCACCCCAACCCCCTTTGGTGCCAGTGATATCTTACCCCCACAGTATTTTTTTCCAGATAGCAAGTCATATGTATACCAAGTTTGGTTGAAATTGCTCGATGAGTTTCAGAGTTATGCTGGAACATATATGCAACATATACATGCATATATATATATATATATATCCATATATATATATATATATATATATATATATATATATATATATATATATATATATATATATATATATATATATATATATATATATATATATATATCATATATATATATATATATATATATATATATATATATACATATACATATATCAGAGTATCCTCTCGTACGCCATATTCCATGCAATAAATCAAATGAAATAAGGACTAAGCCGTTAATTAATTCATTTTAGTATGATTCACTGTAGGCAAAATTGCCTCTAAAACCTCTCTCTCACCACTGCCTTTGGGGGAAACCACTTTAATCTCTTTCCTGTCCAAATGCTGCCAGAATTCCTTAATTCCAGGTGTGGACCCGATCAGAGCTAATCATTGCCTGAGGCAGGTCAGCTGGTGGGCTGAACACGTGCATTCTGCCATCTTGAAACTGCAGCCATGCTGCCTGCATTTCCATATGGCAGAGTGATCACAACGCCACCTAGGAAGAGAGAAAATGTAATTCCCGAAGCTATAAAGGGCCTTGGAGAGAGATGCTTGATCTTAGAATTGTACAGGCGGTCCCAGAGGACAGAGGTCTGTTCCTTGCTCCATTAAACTGCCTGTTTCCAACACGTGGTTGGCAGTATCCAAAGGAACTTTTGTTGTGAGCTAATTCACTTGCCCTCCCTCTTGCTGGCCCTCATAAGAAGAGAACTTCAGCTCCTAATAAAGGTAAAGTACCAGGATTTAAGGTTTTTCGTCAGCCACGTTCCCTATTCACCTTCAACGAATTTCTCTTTCTTTTCATAGTGCGATATACCTACAATATTTTGTGCTGTTTAATTTACAAAGTATTTACGAGAAGTGTAGCGTAATCGTATGGTATTTGAGTCACTGGAATCCTGTTCAGTCTAGGGATCTTCTATGTAATTCCTCGATTCCTTCATTATAGTGCTAGTTTCGGTTGAGTAACCATAAGTGTTTCGATTGCAGATTAGGAGTATTCAGTTGTGGATCTGCGTATTATGTTCATCTTGTAAAAATATTCAAATTCATAACTATTCGTTAATCAGATATTGTCTATTTTCATTCAGCTTATGCTATAGAAAGCGTCTTACAATGATACTATCTCGTGTATTTATATATTTTCTGAATTTGTTTTTATCTTTAACAAAAAGAATTCCGTAAAAATAAAAGTTGAAATTCATCTGTATTATCATTTTATTTATCATGCAGAGAGAGAGAGAGAGAGAGAGAGAGAAACTGTTTTGTATTTAATGTTCCTTTTCTTTCCATAGAATAGAGGGATATCATTTAAAAAATAACATTCGTCGCGCATTTATCACGAAAAATACGAGACGACGAAGTTATTAACAACAAAAAAATCGGTAGATATATGAAACTACTTGTTCAATATTAAAGGACGTTTGTCACTTTCTTGTATATGGGTTTTATAATGATATTCTCAATACGCATTCATTATGCTATATTATATATATATATATATATATATATATATATATATATATATATATATATATATATATATATATATATATATATATATATATATATATATATATATATATATATATATATATATATATATATCCATGTATTCGCTCTATATATATCGGAAATAATATATTTTATATATATATATTATAGAATATAATTTTTATTTATAATTAAAAGTTCGTGCACATCGTCACCTAATTTACCCTTTGTTTATTGAGAAACATGGCCGATCGATTTGACCTAGAAATCAGAGCACGGTTATGGAAAACGCGCATTTGGAAAATCTTTTCCATTTTACTTAATAAGTACATAACACACGAGACATTTTTTAAGTCGTAATTGCTGAAATAACTTTGTTCACGTTGAAAATTTTGAGAACACTGCTCCTCTGTCGAGAGCTCAGTGAAGAAGACTGGCTATCTGTTGAGAGCTTGAAGATTTTCACGGTTGAGTGTTGAAGAAGACTGCAAGAAGATAAGAATACTGATTTAATAAGAACCTTTGAACAGTTCAATTATAAATAGTATATCAATATATTACTTGTTCTGGGATAGTCGAATATATGGGAATATAAACAATTTTTAGGTCATTTTATATTTGTAACGTATATAGGAAAACAAATAAAGGTTTAAAATCTGAAATGTTCTAATTTACATACATTTTATTGATCTTATAAAAATATAAACAAATTTTATTAACAAAAAAAAGGTCCATATAAGCAAATTACGACTTAAAATTTACCCTTTGTTTGTGAGAACATAAATGGAAAAGATTTGACCAAAGGGAAATTTTTCCATAACGGTTATCAACATTTCGATCTGTCCTTCTTTTTACCTGGAACAGATATCGAGATGACACGGATAAAAAGGGGGAAGGAGAGGAAACTAGATGCCGCTCCCTTAAGAAGCTTAGCCCAACTAAGCTTCTTAAAACGGCCTTTCTAAAGGCAGATTAAGCTGCTGAATTGTCTTACCTCCACAGGAAACCTGGGAAGAGGCAACGGAATCGCTGACCACCTGGCAAGTGACACATCTTTTGCACACGGCTCCTACCCCTGGCCGCGTGCCTTAAAAGGAAGAGACAGCAGTAGGCTGGAAGCAGTTAGTTAGTCTTGTGAGGAGTCGTAGGGGACAGCCATACACGCGGGCGGGTGATGCAGTTTGCTGAGAGACCATTCATTCTCCCTGTCCGACTCCAGACTCCAGTCATCCTCGAGGGCACCACCATACGTGTGATCGTCCCTCGTCCTTCTTCGCCAGAGACCCGCTTCCCCTAAGGTAAAGTGCGAGTAGAGACTTTTCAGTCACGACTGTTTGCCCTTTAGAAAGCTTGGAGTACCAGCATTTCACTTCTCTCCTTGTGCCAGTTTATCCAGTGCCATTTCCAATGTCCTGTGTTCGAGTGTAAAGTGGTCATTCATTCCTCGAGCCTTTGGCACCCTCAGTGCAAACTTGAGTCATATTTGGTGTTATATTGTTCCTTTACTGGCGTGTAATGTGTAAATCTCTCTTGCAGAGGGACCCATTCGCAGTAGACTCATCTTGGACTGTGCCTTGCTTTTAGTCAAGACTCCAGTAGAAGGATCTTCAGGCGTTGCAAGCCCTTTATCAATTTACTTATCCATTTTCCCTTCAAATGCTTTCATTTGTAAATATAATTTTTTAATTATTCCCAAGTGTTTACGTAACATTTCCTTATGAAGTAGAGCCTTCAGCTCCTAGATTCACCCCTTTTTCTTATTTTTTTTACAATTTCCCTTTACGCAAATCAGAACTCCAAGGCCAATTAAATAAGTTTCTGTTGCCGGCCTGTAAAAATACCAATAACTTAGGGAAATATGTAAAAATGGCGACCTGGCCTTAGATCTCGTTTAGTAGTTGCATTTTCCCTTGCTTCATTGCATTTGCAACTCATCAGATCAGCTATTAGCAAAGCTAAGGTGGGTGCGAGACAAATTCCGAACCTGTTACCAAGAGCACAGACCAAGATAGTTCCACATAAGTAATGTGTTTATCTTAGCAAAATTTTTTTTTACAATCGTGACTGTTCCTAGGAAATAGGAATAGGGATGCATGTATTCACTGAGAGAAGAAAACCGCCGTATTATATTCATTAATGCATGCCTTTTCAGGATAGGTAGTTAGGAAATAACGAGTGGTAACCATTCTTTGCTTTCAGGAATGGTGCGAAATTCCTCTGTGTTAAAATCTTTGCCATATTTTTGCTTTGAGGAATAGTGCGAAATTCTCTGTGTTAAAATCTTTGCCATATTTTTGCTTCGAGGAATAGTGTGAAATTCCTCTGTGTTAAAATCTTTGCCATATTCTTTGCTTCGAGGAATAGTGCGAAATTCCTCTGTGTTAAAATCTTTGCCATATTTTTTTGCTTCAAGGAATAGTGTGAAAGAAATTCCTCTGTGTTAAATTTTACTTTGCATTTCGGATTAGCGAATTATTTAGGCACGAGTAAATTCCCTCGTGGGACAAGACGAAATCAGCTCGCATTGCTCTCTCTCAGGTTAGCTAAAAACTCGAATTAGGTGCTAGGAAAGCGAAATTTGAACTCTGCTTCTAGGGAAAATTACGGGGTCATTTTTATTGTTATCCTCTCGTCCCAGACGGTTTATAAATAGACAGGCTCATTCACACAGAATCTAAAAATAACTCCGGTGATTGTCAGGCGACCTTCACGCCCCTGCCCCCTGCCCGCGTGTGTACCCTCTTTTTCATTCGTTCCCGAGTAGTTTGTTGTTTTTAGAACTGTCCCTACTCGGGCCGCTCTCAGCAAAAATTTTTTTAGGGTTTTATCCCATTAGTAATTTCTAAGTCCTAAGGGACAAATCATATTTCCAAGTCCTACAGGCAAACCAAGTAAAATTCTATGTCGCATGAGGCGCAAATTTCTCAACCAAATTCCAAGTCTTAAGAGACCACTAAAAATTCTATGTTGCCCAAGGCGAGAAAATTTCTAATTCCTACGGGAAACCCAAAATCAAGTCCTTTTGAGACATTATATTAGTGTATTTCACACACATCGAAGCCCTTACGGGACTGATCATTCTAGTTTGTTAGACATAAAATCCAGCTGCGTCTTCCGAGACGCATATTAAAAATTCGTTTGCCACGAACAATCACGTCTTACTCAGACATAATAAACTTTAACAAAGTCTCCTCAGACTTACTGAGCAACTGTCTTATTCAGACAGCTCCATTCTCCTGCAGTCTGAACAATTGAGTGTTTCAGATTCCTGCAATGAAGTCTTTTCAGACAACCTGAGTCTTCTCAGACATATTTGATTCGCTAGAGAGTCCAGTCCATATAACCATTATTTCAAGATGGCTAATACCAGAGCCCAACAAAACAAGGACTTCAAATTCTACATGTCTGCTGGAAAGGACATGGGACTATCAGGGCAAACTCTGAGAGACTGGGTTCAAGAGTGAGTGGACAATGCCAAGAACGGGCGGAGAGAGAGAAAGAACTGGAGAGAGAGAGAGAGAGAAAGAATTGCCCAAGAGGCAGAGAGGGAGAAAGAACGTGAAGAGAGAGAGAGAGAGAAAGAATTGCCCAAGAGGCAGAGAGGGAGAAAGAACGTGAAGAGAGAGAGAGAGAAAGAATTACCCAAGAGAGACGAGAAGAGTTAGAACGTCAAGAACGAGAGAGAGAATGTGAAGAACGAGAGAGAGAATGTGAAGAAAGAGAGAGAGAAAGAATTGCCCAAGAGAGAAGAGAGGAGCTACAACGGGAGGAGCGAGAGTGACAGCGAGCTCATGGACTCCAGATGTTAGAACGACAGAACGCCACCCCTCCTCCTTCGGCGGAATGAGTGCCCTCAGCCAAGCTCACTCGTTCATGCCAAAATGGACAGAGTCTGAACCTGAAGTATGGCTTGAAAGGGCCGAACGAGTCCTGGAGTGCTGCAACCTCTCCCCCGCGGAATTCTCCCTTGTTCTCACTAAATTCCTGGGAGGGAAGGCACTCATTGCCTACCACGCCCTTTCGGCAGAGGATAGGGGAAACTGGGAAGCCGTACGCCAAGCGATTATGAAGGTGCACGAGATTACCCCCGAGTGGTGGAGGAGACATTGGAGAGAGTAGCCAAGAAAAGCAAGCCAGACTTGGTCTGACTGGGCGTACCATTCTGAGCAGGTGTTAGCCAAATGGCTCGAGTCCGAAGGGGCCACTAATGCCGCTGAGGTTCTCGAAAAATTTAAATTTGAGCATTTTCTGCGCTACACCCCTCCTGCCCTCGCCACTCATGTAATGGAAAAAGCCCCATGCTGGATAGCAGACATGTGGGAGACTCACCACCCTCAGGAAGGATCCATGGGGCGGAAGATAAATCCCCTGCCCCTCCTCGGAGGATCAAATTCCCCCAAGAATGGAAGTTTAGGCAAGCCCCTAACTTCTCCATTATTGCAAAAGGACAGGGCACTCAACTGAGCAGTGCCGAAACAAGAAAACAGTGCCTCTTTCTCCCGGACAACCACCCAATAACTTGTCTGCGCCCTCCACATGGGCAGTTCGGAAAGACTTTAGCCAGACAACCTTTTGCACGGTGTGAAAGGTTTATGGCCATTCTCCCTCATGGGCGAAATGCCCGAACAATAATAAATCAAATACTCCCGCCGTCGCCTTGGCTGTCACACATTCCAAGTCATTGGGCCTTCCCGCCAAAGGCCCCATATATGTGGCCCCTCCACGAGGCAGCCACCCCGCGTGCCGAGTCACGGCATTCGAGGACTCGGGTGCACAAATCTCCCTCATACGAAGGGACAGAGTTCCCTATGGAGCTATCATCAATAGACGAAAACTCTTCACGATCGAGGGAGTAAATCAATTTAAAATGATACTCCCTACGGTCCAGTTGAGAGTCACAAGACCTCATCAATCAAAAATTTGCAATCTTGCAGTAGCAAGCCATCACCACAGAGGCTATGACGTCATCCTGGGACAGGACTTTCAGTCCCCACAGAAATCACGACAATCCAGGGGTCCACATTCCCCAACTCATTCCTCGGGCGCGAGTAATCCTCCCCCGCTTCTCCCTCAGTCAAGACTGGAGCCCCCTGGGTACCAGGAGGACGTGCAGTCCCTACCAGTGCCACCTGAGTATGACGTGCTGTTGCCCCCTCGATTGGTTCCCGATCCAATTCCAGTGCCCGACCCTGCCTCAGTGCCAGTGCCAGGGCCCCAATCAGATCTCCCTCCTGGAGATGCCAAATTCCTGCCAGTGTCACTTGCATGCACCGAGCACTACCAAGCTCCGTCCGTCCTGACCGACGAGCACAAGAAACCTCTGATAGTGCCTGACTCGGCCTTAGTGGCAGTGCCAGAGCACAACTCCAATCTCCATTCAAGGGATCCAACTCAGGACCCCCTCTCTTCGTCCGGCCTGGCACTGCTACCAGCGTCGGTAAGAGAGACTGTTCCTCTCGACCACAGCGGAAGTTCACCTAAAGGTGCGGCCTCCTCGCAACCCGTGCCTGAGGTGGTCATTGATACCTGTGAGCCTCTCAGTATATAAATATATATATATATATATATATATATATATATATATATATATATATATATATATTATATATATATATATACTATATATAATAAGTAAGCTACTTGAAATCTTAGCTTAATGATAAATAATATTGCCAAGACCAGGAAGAACATTATTTATCATACGAGCTTTCGAGGTATAAAACCTCATCATCGGGCTAAAAAAACCGTCAAGGATGAGAATCAATAAATTACAATAAAATGAATTGTCATAATAAATCTTCAGCAAAAATACTAACCAAATATATAAAATGAACAAGTAAATACAAACTAACAGGGTGAGACGTAAAAAACGAAAAATTAAAAGCGAACACAAACATAAAAATATAAAAATAAAAATAAGGTGAAATGTAAACAAACTACCACTCACAAAGTAAAATATTTAACGACCTAACTGAGTACCTACTATGAAATTACACGATAGCTGGTTGAATACCAGACGAGTTGTTCAATTCCGGCTTCATCTTTTTAATAGTCAGCGACTCTGACATCAAAAGGTCCAGTCTATTTGAACAAAAAGACAGTACCCGAAAATCTAGGTCAGTGAAAGGATGGTCCTGTGCTAAACTGTGTTCTCTAATGGGTGGTTTGGAAAGGGGAAACCTCGTTCTAATAGAAAGACCTCTGTGTTCCAAAATTCTGTCTGAGCCAGCGGGAACTGGATCACACGTATCGCAGACCACACTGCGAACAAGTGAACAAGTAAACGTACAGGAATTAAGGCCCACAGGCAGAGTAGGCTTCTCTCTCAAAAGTGATCTTATTGTAAAAGGATTACAGAAAACAAACCGGAAACTAATTTGAGGAAAACAGTGCTTAAGTATTTCTTGTAACTTTTTTCGGACCATATAGCTACTATGACCAAGGTAAGGCAATTTAATGTACTTTACATCTTTACTAGCAGTACTGTACACCGGTCTGGGACAAAACTTTTCATTTTAAAAATTTTTCAGAACTTTGTAAAATACAAAAATGGGATACGAGTTTTCAGAAAAATAATTCTGGAGGAAAACCATATCTTGATGGAATAAATTAAAATCACAACAAACATTGTAGGCTCTATTTATCAAAGTGCTTATTGAGTTCATCTTATACAACTTTGGCGAAAAACTGAGGTAATTCAATCCCAAGCCAGTAAAAGTACTTTTCCTATAAACAGAGGTGTCAGATTTGCCACTATTTCTGTATACCTGTACATCTAAAAATGACAACTTATTATCCTGTTTACATTTCACCTTATTTTTATTTTCATATTTTTATGTTTTTGTTCGCTTTTAATTTTTCGTTATTTTACGTCTCACCCTTTTAGTTTGTATTTACTTGTTCATTTTATATATTTGGTTAGTATTTTTGCTGAAGATTTATTATGACAATTCATTTTATTTCAATTTATTGATTCTCATCCTTGTCGGTTTTTTCAACCTGATGATGAAGTTTTATACCTCGAAAGCTCGTATAATAAAGAATGTTCTTCCTGGTCTTGCAATATTATTTATCATGAAGCTATATATATATATATATATATATATATATATAATATATATATATATATAGATATACATATATATATATATATATATATATATATATATATATATATATATATATATATATATATATATATATATATATATATATATATATATATATATATATATATATACATATATATATATACATATATATATATATATATATATGTATATATATATATATATATATATATATATATATATATATATATATATATATATATATATATATATATATATATATATATATATATATATATATATATATAATTTGCTATTTTTAGTATTTTACTTTATCAGGATATTTTGCTACTGCTCCAGTAAAGAAATTGACTCCATTTCCTTCACTTAGAAGAAAAGAAGAGAAGGGGTCGGGCATTATTGGTAAGGTTTCCTTTAGGCTACAAATAACCCTGGGTAGGGTGAGTACTTATAATGCCCCATGCAGCGTGTACCATTTGTGGGGAGAATGACTCATCCCTTTATAGCCCAGGGGTTGTTTCTTTTTTGTCCGCACGTGGCTGATTATCACTCATAATATGCAGACAAGTTTGAATAATAGGTGAATGGGGAGTAGATAACGGATAAAAAAAACACTGCGGAAATTTTAGACTATAGAAAATTTTTACGATGTCTAATAGTCTTTTTTGCAATTACCTACATGCTTAGTCCAAAAATAACAAAAGAATTCACCACCTGTGGACTGCAAGCGTATAATCTGCTAGAATAATCTTCACAGGTAAAGGAGAGGCTCAAGGGAAACAATTATACGTCTCATTTTATCCTTTTAATCTGAACCTAAATGAATTGTTCACTTTATGTCACACAAAGATAGTATCATTTTTCTCAGTGTTGATTTATTATTTGGCAGCAGCTGTACTAACCAAGAAAAATAAATACCCTCCATTCTCACCGTTTATATGGTCTCTCTCTCTCTCTCTCTCTCTCTCTCTCTCTCTCTCTCTCTCTCTCTCTCTCATAAACACTTTCCTGGTAAAAAGGCATTCCCAGTATTATAGAAGTGTCGGAGATATTTATTTCTTCTGAATAACAGTCTTAGAATAATAGTGTAACACAAATAATGTAAATGATATGCGAGAGGAATTCCTATATACATCTAAAAAATATGTATTGTACTTGAATAAGTAAACTTCCTATTTATTTCCAAGAATGTATAATAAAACATTAGAAATTATTCCATATTGCTGAAATATAAAGTATGATTGACCTAAACCAGTAAATATATTCGTAAATCACCCACAGTCCAGAGTTTTATAATTCTATGTTATGTCTGACTGGTAAAACCAAGGTAAGACAAATGGCAATGTTAGTCCCTTATATAAGATCTGACAAGCGTTGATAACTCTGAATTTCGAAAACTAGTATTGTCTCCCTTGTCAGCTGGGTGCTTGGTCACTGCTAAAAATATCATGCAGAAATGCTCATTGGCAACTTTATTGTAATTATGTCTACTGAAATCAGAGTACTATCCAATGTTATTGGTGTACAATTACAAGGAATAAATCATTGGTAAACATTTTTATTCTGTCACGTCTCTTGCTTTCATAATAAAGCTCATTTTTTTTTTTTTTGCCTAGCTGGCGGAATACTAAGCGGAAACATAAAAATGATCAACGTTCTTTATGATTAGTTTTCTGTCGGACATACGCATAACTTTTAACTATAATATTCAACTGTGATGTAGCTGCCTTTTACGGATTCAAAAAGAATGAGAGAAAATGACAAAAAGGAAACAGGGTGCTGTGTCATTTTCAATCAGTGAAGTGCTTATACCTCTGGTAACAGTATACCCCGATATAAAGTACTTATCCTATGTTTATTTATTTATGTTGTAACATTAATTACATATTATATATATTACGGATGGCTTCTATCACAATATTATCATAAAAGTAAAAGAGGTTAATTTGTAGCAAAACAACAAATACACGCGCTATTACAATGATTGTTTACCTTGTCGTTTGCCTGGTAGCATGCTACAGACTGATGACCACCGGCTAAAAACCGTCCGGATTGCGGGAGGTGTGAGGCCTCACCTCGGCCGTAATCAAAGGGTTAACTTTTACCTCTCCTGGTGGCTCAATGGTTTGACTGTCGAATGGAGTCGGAACGTACGGTGTCGAGGGATTGAGACCCGGCGGTACTGATCCATTTGTCACTTAATTACAAAGCTTCCTTCGGTGATAATTCCCAATCGGGGATATTCCCGAAGTAGAGTGAATTGGATATTAAATGACATTTGTAGCTTCATGATTATATAATATATATATATATATATATATATATATATATATATATATATATATATATATATATATATATATATATATATATATATATATATATATATTTATATATATATATATATATATATATATATATATATATATATATATATATATATATATATATATATATATATATATATATATATATATATATATATATATATATATATATATGTATGTATGTATGTAGAAGCTACTGGCCACTTTTTGTAAGAAATTCAACGTCTTCATGAAAAGAAAATCAGTCAGAAAGGTTCTGTGAAATCAAGTAAAAGTGCAGTTAGTTTTAAAAATATAACAGCATGAATTGTTAAAGTTAAAACGAAGTCCCTGTATATGGCAGGAAAATCTTCAACTTTGGTTTTACAATGGGGAAAATTATAAATTTTTCCAGAAAAGAAACGTCTTTGATTCATCAGTTCATCCCTCGTGTTTACAGCAGGAAGAATTACTCCACAGACAGTGTACTATTTTATCAATTTCATTGCATTATATTTTCCTAACAAGAATGAACCTATTAAAGAATTAAGATTTTTCAGTAAACCTAAAATATGTATTTAAAATAATATGCTTTTTCATTCTTAAAACCTTTACATTGTCATACGGAGATAAGTTTACTTATCATAGTGAGTAAAATACTTTCATTCTTTCATATTTGTAGCCTAATAGAATACCCAGCGAAGTACTTATAAATTCAGATATATTGTTCTAATAGAGGAAAACTTTGATTTGTTAGTATAAAAAACAACATGACAAAATTTTGGCACAACTACAGGTTTTCTTTACTGAGTTCATTTGCTTTCTCATTAAGATACTTTATTATTTGGTAATTTGCTAATGTGGCTATTTTAACTGAAAAGTTTCTTGTTTCATTAATAAAGCACATTCCATTATAATTTTACATTATAAAGTATAAATTTAACAGGAATATATTCATTGCTTCTTTGTTATAGCTTACTCTCACATTTAACTATACAAAATTGTACCTTAACGAAGCATCTTGAATTTTTCCATTGTTTCAGCATTTCTACTTTTTTCCGTACCACTTGAACAGTATTCTGTATCTTTTTTACGTTTAGTGTTCCTTATATACACTTCTACAATTCTGAATAAAGCGATCTATTTACTGACTGCCGAGCATATGATGAATATTTCAATCGTCGAATTGTGCTGTTTTCCTCTAATTCGCGACATGGAGCGGATTAGTGAATGGTGTAATAGGTGGGGTATGGGGCTGCAGTAAAGCGAAAGCCTCATAGATTATGAGATCTCGTGCAGATTTTCCATTTCATCCTCCCCTTCAAGCGGATGGGGCTCTGCAGTGTCAGCAAAGGCTTCACGGAAGTTAGGTATTGTACGCAAGCAAGACCTCATATACTTTTAACAGTGATAAAATCACTGTTTGTCCTTCGTTTACTAGAGTAGTGTTCTTCTGCCAGAGATTTGTTTCTTTTAGATGGAGTGGTTCGTGGTGATGGGTTTCTGTTTCTTAACATTGGCAATCATTACCTGGATGACCGACAGATGGTCTCTTGTTTGTCAATTTTTCATAAGTTGTATTTTAACAGAAATCTTTCACATTCACAATTGATTTCTGATCCCTTTTTCCTGGCGAGAGTAACCAGATTTGCTGAGCAGCAGCACCAATATGCAGTAAATGTGCCTCGCTGTCGAACTTCTCAGTTCCAAAGGTGTTTTATTCCTCACACCGTTGGACTGCGGAAAAGTTAAGTATATCTTAGTTTAACCAGACCACTGAGCTGACTAACAGCTCTCGCCTGAGGATGTTGTGTAATTGGAGACTCAGAAGTTTAAGCAAGATGCTACGCATTGCTATCCCAGAATAATTCTCCTTGTATTTTAATATTTTACTAAAATTTTGATCGGTTTAATTATTATTTTATTAAATTATTTTTTTATTTCGTAATGACTGATCTCATCTTTCTGCATTTCCTGTCATCTTCTGTTACTTCTTTAACAATTCAGGGCTTTTCTTTCCTCTTCTTCCTTCTCTGTCACTCTTGAATAAACGTCTTTCCTGGTGTTCCATCACTTTAGGTTCCAAGTGATTCAGGCTGATTATTGACAATTTCTTCTTTTGTTGCAGAGACATCTTGCAGAGAAATGGAACAGCAGCGGATGCAGCTATAGCCGGACTGTTCTGCGTGGGCGTTGTCAATACGCAGTCGATGGGTTTGGGAGGTGGCTTTTTACTGACTTATTACGACAGGGCTGAAAGGAAAGCCCACACTCTGATAGCTCGAGAAACAGCTCCAGCGGCTGCCTTTGAGGACATGTACGGTGGGGATGAAGAACTCATGCTAAAAGGTAGAAGCCTCTGTTTATTTGTTTAGTTCCTCTTTTATAGACCCTGGCCTTTTAGGGTTATTTTAGGTGCGGTACCAGAATGAAAAAATCTGAAAATTGTATATTATTATTAAACTAATTATAAAGACTGTAACGGAGATCGCTTGCCTGGATGGGGAATGGGAAACGGAGAAATCTGTGTGATTAGTTGTGGTTATGAACCTTACACCTACTTTTCTATGTGCAGCCAAAGGAAGATGGTGGGAGAACAAAACTCATAGTTTGAAGGGTAAGTTACTGCAGAATCTTGATTTTATCTGGTTGAGAGAACCAAGCACTGCATGGACGTCACTTCCAGTAACATGTATTGTCGCTAATGCAAAAACACGCATAGGTCACTTAGTTACTGATTTGCGCTAAATTGATTTACGATCCTATTTTACATTGCATGCACTGCTATGCTTTCCGTGGTTGTTGGCTATCGCCTCTGTGGTTGGAAGGATAATTAATTTTATTTTAATGGCTGAACTGTAATAGAATGGTTAGTTTCCCATGAAGTAAAGGGAATCTACATAAAAGGATACATTTTTGAACAACCTTCGTTTTAAGTCTTGAGAATTTCTTCTATAGAAAATCGAGCTCCTCTCGAGGTCAATACTTAACTACTGGTGTAATCTCCTAGGAATTATTTTATTTTCCAATTATTCGAGGTTTTGAAATTTCATTACAATTCTTCGTTGTTCAAGTAATCTGAAATTATACTGATTTTTTAGTTTTTAGTTTTCTGTAAAATAAAACTGTCGAGATGGCTTTGTCTCTCCGTCCGCACTTTTTCTGTCCTCACTTTTTCTGTTCGCCCTCAGATCTTAATTAAAATCTACTGAGGCTAGAGGGCTCCAGATGGTATGTTGATCATCCACCCTCCAATCATCGAACATACCAAATTGCAGCCCTCTAGCCTTAGTAGTTTTTATTTTATTTAATGATCGCGCGTCTGGCAATTCTGTAGGACAGGCCACCACCGAGTCGTGGCTGAAAGTTTCATAGGCCGCGGCTCATACAGCATTATACGCTGTACAGAAAACTCGATTGCGCCGAAGAAACTTAGGTGAATTTTTGACTTCTTTAATAGTGACTTACATATCATTATCTTCCACTTGAAACCCATAGATCTCGTCGAAACTTTTTGCCGTTGAAATGCCACTTCATTAAAGTCTAAAATGTTACCGATTGAAGCTATCCCTAGCAGTCATTGCAGCCATCAAAATTTTGTCAGGTTATGTTCTCGAAATTCATACTAGTTGTCAGAACCAGAAGATTTCATGTTCATTATAAAACTACTGATAACTGAAATTTGTGAAATTCAGTGTTTCGACAATATGAAGAGTCAGTGAATTTCGCTGCATTAAACACTATTGGTTTTTAATTCTACTAAAAGAATTAGTGGTAATTTACTAATTTTGAAGTTCTCGTGTTACCCGAAAGTTCGAAATAGTTTGAAATATAAGGCAGTGTTTATATTTTGAAATTTCTTCATTTCCACAATATAATTACTCGTCCTATTAATCAAGATATTAATTCAACATGAAACTTTACTGTACTCCATTCCTGTGCGATTTTTGAACACCCGTATAAATGTACTTACTTTATATGTCGAGTAATTTTTCTAGGTACTTGAAATTTATTTGATACCTCTTATTTCTCTATTTATTTTCGTTGAATATTTCAATTTCTCTCTAATTCAGGTATGTAGCTTTAGACTGACGACTTCTTTTTATCTCACCTCAAGGTAAAATGAGCCGTTGCGCCTTACCTAAGGTGAATTCACCTTCTACAGTAGAGTGTAGAGTCAGAATTTTAAAAAATGGCTGCAAAAGAGAATTAGATATTCAAAATGGAAAACACCAATAGTTTTGTTAAGCCGAGTGAGGATAGATCATCAGTGTTTATGGATCAAGTTGGAGATAGTTTTGTCTGAAAAGAGGAAGGATGTCTTCGAACTACTTACATAAAAGATGTCAGTTTCAGTAATTCTGGTTCTGTAATGATTCCAGGCAACTTTGTAATAAGAAAAATGAAAAGAATCAGAAAGAGATCCGCGTATTCAACGAAAATCCTCTTTCTCTCGGACGTGGACAATCGGAGATTGATTATCCATCAAATAGCCCGGGTCAAAGGAGGGTGATCAGATCTAAGATGAGTCAAAATTATTTGTGTCGATGTTCCTCTTTATATGATTAATTCCATACTCCAACACTGAGTTTGATTTGTTTTGATTGGCTACTGTCATAACCATTATTTTGTACATTCGGCCATTTATTGTTTGTAATGGATTTTAGAGATGATATACAGGGTGTTTCGAAATTAGAGGCCCCCCCCTCTACAGCATAAACTAAAATTGGTATGGACAAAAACAAAAGTAAATCAGAACAGGTATTTATTTAAGTTTCCCTCTGAGTATTTAATATTTTGTGTGGCCTCCATCTGCCTGTACCACAGTCTGCATTCTTCAGGGGTATGATTTCAGCAAATTGCAAAAAAGCTGAGACTCAAACTCCATTTCCCTGAGCACTTCGGTCACCTCTCTTTGCAGGTCGTCGAGGCTTGGTGTACCATCATAGTTCACTGTGCGCGCTTCAACACGATCCTTTAAGATACTACCAATGTTTCCACACACATTAAGATCAGGGGAGCTATCTAGAAATTCACTTGACAGGAAGAAATCGATACCACTGTTCCAAATCAGCTCCTGTGTCTGAAGAGCCTTGAAACATGGTGCCTTATCATGCAAAAATGTGACTTCTTCAACAGATAACACATTTTCAGGATCTTTGAGGAAAGGAATTACTTCACCAGTAAGCACAGTTTCTCTGAAGTATTCGCCATTCCATGACTGTCCTTTTTCTTTGATGATCCACATTAACCATTTGGCTGTGAAACAGAGAAAAATTCCCAAACATTCAGGAAATTTCACAACTTGGCGATAGCCTATTTCATCGCTGATATCATCCAACTTTGCAGCCCAAATGATGTCATTTTTATGATTTGGCTTCCTGGCTGTGTAAATGAAGAATTCATCTGATGCGGCAACATGGAGAAAAAAGTCAGCTTCATCCCAATCTTTAAGAAATGAACCACAAAACCATGCACCATCTTCTCTCTGTTGGTGAGTGATGTTGGGCTTGCTGATAACATGAAATGGCTTGATACCAGATTTTTTCAACTCACAATATACAGCACTAAAACTTCTCTTCTTTCCCCTTTTTGTTTCTAGTTCAAGCGCCAATTTACGTAAAGACTTTCTTGGTCTACCCACTGCCTCAGCTATGATGTCTTTTGACTCCTGAGAAAGGACTTCAGGCCTTCCAAGATCCTCACTCTTTTTGCGATGACAGTCATATGGATTTTTGTTCCAGTTTCTTTTAACAAAGGATTCATCTCTTTTAATGTATTTAGCTATCCAGGAATGTGAAATGAAGGATGCGCCAGCATCCCTGGCCTCTCTGAAGGTTATAGCCTGGATTCGGTCAATCCATCTTATTTCCTCCGAGTTGTTAGCCATGGCTGTATCTAACTTCATCACTCAGTCTGAAAATACAAGAAATGTAAAATGAAAAATAGCTTAATAGAAACTTAAAATAATGTACTTGGAGATAGGCTATAGCAGAAAACTTCATAACATTCCATTTGTTCTGTGGAGGGGGGGGGCTGTAATTTCGAAACACCCGGTATAATCGGCAATAGAAATATCTACAAATAATCTTGTGATATTGGTTATTTGGCTGCTTTATTGCCTCCTCATTTCTTACTTGGACAGGCATCCAATATATTTTTACATTTCTACTATCTTTGAATAAGTTTTGAAGTGAAAATTTGATTTGTTGTGTAAGGGTAGTTATGAATTATAATTTTGAAAAGTTTCCATGACATTTCTAGAGTTACTGAAACCTTAAAAATTTCCATGGCCTATGTCTACTCAATTTACTCTAATGGGTGATCTTATTGCAATTAACTCTGCTGTGAAACAGGAACTTTGTTAGGCAAGGAAAATTGGTGTATGTCGTTGAATGATGTGTGTGCAGATCCCACGCCTTATGGAGGCTTGGACCATCATTATGTATTGCATGGCATGAACTTTACTACTTGAACTTTACTTCTTAGAAATGTTCTATTGCATGTTGCTTAGGGTGTTCTGGGGTGTGTGTATAATTTTTAGATAATATTTCAACTATGTACAATTCCAAGTCTGATGTATAGTCCATTATTAAAAATTCTTTTAATAATAGAGCAACCAAGGAGGAGGTTGCTCTGTTATTAAAAGTATTTTTCTTTTTATTTTTTGACTTAAGCAGCCTACTGGCTGAAACTGGGAAAAGTGGAGAGTGATTATTTAGTAGCATATCACTTTGATTAAAAAGTTTTTTGTTAGTGAGTGGCTTGCCCGTGTTTTTACTGCACTTTGCGTTATCGCTAAGCCACGATGAAGATTTAGAGATGTTTACACCTTTCAACTTGGATAGAAGAGTATGAGGAAGAGTTAAAAGCTCCAAGTGCATATTCTGAGGCCCTTATTCTGATGGATGAAGACTTCGAGCAAAGTAATTGACACATCCATCTCTCAGTTAAAGCTTAGTGATGTAGACTGTCGCATTGTTTGGGCTTCATATTCAGAAGCGATAAATCGTCATATAAAAAATAAGAAATGAAATACGTAGGCATCATACTTGCGAAATCAGAGTGTACCCGCTAGTAAGTGGGGGAATGGATGTGTGGTATGAAAGGCATAGGTGACTTGTCTATCGCGATAAGTATAGAAATGATCTAGGATTTTTGATGATCTAGAAATATGAGCTCCGCTGTTGCCAAACTTAGATTGTTGTGCTTGGGAGCATTAATTACATGAATACAGGACAAGAAGGTATGTAATAAAATGGCGAAATACGGCTTTAGGAATCATAAATATGGTTTTGACAAAGAAATCGTCATTGAAGCTAAAGAGGCACTGAGCTTGATGATTAAAAAATTAAGTCCGTTTAGTTCTGTCAAGGTGACTGGGGGCACTGTCGTGATAATCTTTGGGCGACAAAATATAAAGAGCTAATCGGGACTTCCTCTGCACTTGTTTCTAGGAGAAAAGATTCCTTCCAAGATGGCCACTCAAACATAATCTCAATAGGTTTTGACAAACAGGTACTGCAGTAATGCCTGTAGACTTAAGAAACCAATGAAAATATTACCTTCCATCTCCCAGAAAAAATAAAAAAATTGGTTACATTTTTTCTCTGGAAAGCAGGAAAAAAGAAAAAGTAAAAATAAAGAGCAATAGTATATTTTACTTTGGAAACAGGCGTTAGAAATTTGTTCCAGTGGAAAATAGAAAGAGAATCGAAACATAAACTCACTTGAAAAAGTTTCGCTTCTGAATTTTAGTGTTCTCTTTCTTATCCCTTCCGCACTTGTCGGTTTACCAAGTAAAGTTTCATCTAGTTCCTCTCATCAAGACATTGCAAGCATGGATGGGCACAGCAGATTTGTACTTAGCTTTTCTGTAATGATAATATCAAAATAAATATCTTAATGCTCATTTGAAGTGTCCTA
>NC_089781.1:44748174-44785674 GCF_040412425.1 Macrobrachium rosenbergii
ATTAGCAATTAAGCAAGGAGACAAAACAGAATGCAAAATGGTAACCAATGGGCAGGCTCATTAATTATATACATTGAGCAATAATGCAGTGATTGGCAACAAGCAAGCTAATTAATAAGGGGCCAATGTACAATACAATTATTCCCATTATAAAAATAATAACTTGGTTAGGCCAAGATTACATTAAATTGTCTCTTAGGGTAATCCATAAAGAGGGGGAACTCCAGGCTAATACAATCCGAAATGTAAATGTCTGATGGGCCAACAACGGAATCTTGCAATTGTGCTGCGACCAGGAATGGTTTTCAAATTTGAATGGCAGTCAGGCGGAGTGGGCACAGAGTGCATAGGAGCAGCTGGTATCTCCCCTGTAAGAGAGGTTCTAGGTTAGCACGGCGGCACACACTGAAGGAAATGGAATCCCCCTATAAAATGTTACATACTGCACGTTTAAATACTAAACATGACGTAGCCCAGGAGATAATTATAAGAAAATCACAGTCTTGGAATCATATTCGATTGGGCTCTTGAAACAAGGAACACGTGCTCGCAATCACACAAAGAGAAAAATTCAACACTTGTATTACTTAGACTAATTTGCCCATAAGTTGCACTGGGAAAGGGATAACTGGATGTTTATCACTGGATCTTTTACTGGAATTCAAGGCACATTATGGGGGCAAGATACAGGAGGCCGAAGCAGGACTCTTAACAAGGGAAAATTGCTTTGTGGAGGAAGGAGTTAAATTTTAAAGAAAAGGGAAATTTAAGGGGTTCAAGGAGAAGGGAAAGGGCTGGCTTACTGACTTTGCAATGTACGAACATTGAATAATAAATTGTGGGCGCCAACAATCGATTTGGCCGTTCGTCAGAAAATACGTCAGCTTGCGGAAGAAGATGGGCGATGGACTTCCGCCTAGCAGTGAGATGAGAACGTGTCTGCTCTTCCAAAGCCAGCGGCGTCTTGTAGGGGCCTCATCTTAGGTCGACATTGCCTGCAAACACGTCAAGACAACCAGCAAAGAGGGCAGAGGAAAAGATTTCTTAAAGTTAAGTACTTAAAGATTAAAGTCCTACCTGGCCACTAGCCCTAATAAGCCCGTTTAACCTTCCCAAACACTAATTACTCCCACCTCACGCGATAGGGGTGAGAAGGGGGTTTCCATTGTTCCCCGGATCAAACGATTTAGGGGAGTGAAGGGATGCCTAGGCTCCTACTGGTGCTAATAGCTTCGATCTGGTTCAAACTCTGTGTGCTTTTTTTTTTATGTCGTCGCCCGCCAATTCGTTCGCCTCCACAGTGAAAGGAACAACAACTGTATTTCAAAATTAAATGTGCGCTGGGGTCTACATGAGAGAGGGATATCCTTGATAATATATATATATATATATATATATATATATATATATATATATATATATATATATATATATATATATATATATATATATATATACATATATATATATAGTATATATATATATATATATATACTATATATATATATATATATATATATATATATATATATATATATATATATATATATATATATATATATATATATATATATATATATATATATATATATATATATATATATATATACATATATATATATATATATATATATATATATATATATATATATATATATATATATATATATATATATATATATATATATATATATATATATATATATATATTATACAAGGTCAAATAAGGTCATTACCTTTTACCACATGTGTTATAAGGTCAATGACGTAATTAATGTACATCCCGAAACGAATCACGGTAGCGTTGGCCGGCGTAAGACCGAGCTGGCACAAACCTTCATTACTCTCTCTCTCTCTCTCTCTCTCTCTCTCTCTCTCTCTCTCTCGTTTAATGCTTCTCTCTGTCTGTCTGTCTGTCTGTCTGTCTGTCTGTCTGTCTCTCATTATCCAAGGAAGAACAGCAAAAACATGTCTACAAAAATATAGTTTATTCAGTAGTCTAACATAGCAAATGGTTGGGAATCAAATAGAAACGGAATGGGAATATCTACACCCCAGAACTGGCAACCCAAAAATAACCAAGTAAGATATAAGATATAACATACTCCTATCAACTTTCACCAATTGAGTCTCTACAACAAAAGAGTCAGAATGAGCCAAACAAGTCCGAAGTCATGTTAAGTCACATTCCCCTCCATTTATTTGACCTCTAATTCATTACATCTGAAGAAATAAAGGGAAAAATAGAACTTAAAAAAAAGGCACAGAGAAAAAAATGGGGGACATCTCCCACGTTACTAATCCCAAAAAATGTACATAATAAAACATTGAAAAATCAAAATTCAGGAAAATCTATAAAAATCAGACATGGAAAATAAAAATAAACGGGGAAAAAGATATTCAAAGCATGGTAACAGTCAAAGAACAGTACACGTTAAACAAAGTTATTAAAACCCATTCGGGCTTTTGAAAAACAAAGTCTAAGCTTACCTCACAGGCAGTACACAAAGTCTTCCAACAAAGTGATTCTTTTCACCAGGAAATCAAGACCCGTATGTCTAGCCTGTACTCAAAATGGAAAATTCACACTTCCTATGACACGCCCATGAGAGCGAACTCGCAAACAAACGCTCCTCCGGAACTTGATGACTTCCGGTTATCGGAACATTCCGACATGGCCAGAACATCATCCAAGGAATGATGCCCTCAGGACTGACTCGTGAATACGTAGGCACTGATTCACATTTACACTTGCCCAGAATATCTCAAAGAATGCTTAGCTAAAAATAAAATGAAATAAATATATATATATATATATATATATATATATATATATATATATATATATATATATATATATATATATATATATATATATATATATATATATATATATATATATATATATATATATATATATGAAAGCACTAAAGCAGACAGCGTAGTGCATGGGTTTACATTTATTCATCACGGCCTACGTTTCGGGATCCTTGTCCCATCCTCAAGGCTAAAGGTACAAAGTAAAATAATCATATACAGTAATCATATACACCAAAAATGTTGGTATGCATGTGTCAAATAAATTCTGATAAAGTAAAATATCAGTACAAAAGGTAAACCTAAAATAAAATTGTTAGAAAAGAAAAAGAACTAGAGTGTTTCAACTAACAGACCTTATTCCTCGAAGTTCAGTTGCTGTATGACAAAAAGTTCAAAGAGGGAACAAAGTTTTTGATCTCTAAGGATTCATGAATAGGGAAGTGGTGCTCGTGTTGGCTGGTTAGTATACTGTAATCCTAAAATCATTTTGCATAGTTTTTTATGATTTCTAATATTTGATGTTTCATGGTTGGACAACTTGCACCCAGTACGAAAGCTAACGCCAATATGTGTGTCACATCTGACTTTAAGCAGTCGGCGTGTGTTTCCCACGTATGTCTAACAATGGCACTGACAGCAAGTAAATAAATAAACAACACCGGACTGCATTAAAGGGGGCAGTTTTTCTTTGTGACGAAACATACCACCAATAGTTCTTGGGCTCTTAAATATGAGTTTCACGTCAACTGCAGGAAAATAATTCGTTAAAAACACTTTTTAAATGTATGTATGTTTGTTAGCATGATGCCCACGTTTCTCGCAGTTAAAACAAATAACACCAGCATATTTTCCCTGTTGAGATGTATTGGCAACTCCATAACCTCAGGCTGTTGTCATGGATCAGGCATGTCTATTGTGTCCCTTTCTTTCTCGCCCTATGGTAGTCAGTGGTCTACGTCATTTATTCTTCTCTAGTTCTTCCTATTATTTTCATTGCTTCATTTTCGATGTACAGTACGTCATCCTCCATCTACCATGAATCGCTCATAACCTCCAGGACATTAGATGTTAGTGTTCATGAAAGTATCGCCAGCCTGATGAGCTTTTGCAGTTCTTGACTGATACATCTATTGATGTCGTTGACATGTACATCTATTGATGCCTAAAGTGAGGTAGAAATCAAATTTCCCCAGTCATATAGCATATTGTATATCTGTGGACTCATTTTAAAGTAATTTGTATTATCTGTTTTCCAAGTCTGCATTTATGTTGCCACATTCATTACTAGATGTGCCTCTCCAACAGTTGAATGAATTCTCCTGGTGTATCCTATCAGTGCTTCCCATGTCTCAAGCTTCTGATAAGCTTCAGGATGGACGTACGAACCTAAATCGCTTAGGGATGGGTCTAAAAAATTTCTTCGCTTCACTCAATTGATCTTCGCCATTCCCTTTTATCTACTTTAAGTGAGTGTCGATCCATTTGATCCAGGTCTCTAAATTACAGGCATCTCCACCGTCTTTCCTTTCACAAAATTTAATTATGCTTGGCTGATTCCGGGTTATCTTATGCGCAACTACAGTATTTTGATTCAGTCCTACTTTCTGCCTTAATTTACCAGCTTAGCCGCTTGTAACTAAGGGGTTTAAAGCACTTAGTCTTCGGGTTTTACACCTTGGCATCAAAAAATATTTTCAGGTTGCTAGGAATAAAACAGTAAATCCAATTTAGCCGGAAAAAATCATCGAAAGACCAATCAAATTACCACAAACAACACCCACGCACGCACAGAATTCAGATAAAATTAGTCCAACCAAGAAAAAAAAATCTTAACATTAAACAAGACAACAGATGGGGAAAAAATGAAACACATCATTATAACATTAAACAAGACAACAGATGGGGAAAAAATGAAACACATCACCAAAAAAATTCACAATTACTGGTTAGCAAAATTGTTAGTAATGTTAAACAAATAAAAGGGATGAAATTATGGAAAAAATTGTTTAGTGTTATTCTAACTAAAATTTAATTTAGGCTAAGTAGATTTGTTCCACAAAAAATGACAAATTTTGGTATTGATCTAACTTAATTTAGAAACATTTGAAGGCGTGCAGTTATATGTATTCATGTGTACTTATCTTCACATATACTGTACAGTATATGCTTTTTACATTTCTGTCGAGTCAAACTGGTTCTCACCCGCGCGGCTGATTCTTGTGTGGAGTCACGTTGTTGTCTTCCTTTCTTGCTCCTCGAAGTACTTTCTTCTGTTTCCTTTACAAAATCTTAAATTTTTGCTGAGGGTCGAGTTGTCTTCCTTTCTTGTTCCTTGAAGTACTTTCTTCTGTTTCTTTTACAAAATCTTAAATTCTTGCATAGGGTCACGCTGTTGTCTTCTGTTCTTGTTTCTTGAAGTAATTTCGTCTGTTTCTTTTACAAAATATTAAATTATTGCATACAGTCACGCTGTTGTCTTTCTTTCTTATTCCTCGAAGTACTTTCTTCTGTTTCTTTTTCAAAATCTTAAATTCTTGTGCAGAGTCACGCTGTTGTCATCCTTTCATGCCCCTCAAAGTACTTTCTTCTGTTTCTTTCACAAAATCTTAAATTCTTGCATAGAGTCACTCTACTGTCTTCCTATCTTGTTCCTCGAAGTACTTTCTTCTGTTTCTTTCACAAAATCTTAAATTCTTGCATAGGGTCATGCTGTTTTCTTCCTTTCTTGTTCGTCAAAGTACTTTCTTCTGTTTCTTTTACAAAATGTTAAATTCTTGCGCGGAGTCACGCTGTTGTCTTCTTTTCTTGTTCCTCGAAGTACGTTCTTCTGTTTCTTTTACAAAATCCTAAATTCTTGCATGGAGTTGGGTTGTCTTCCTTTCTTGTTCATCGAAGTACTTTCTTCTGTTTCTTTCACAAAATCTTAAATTTTTGCAGAGAGTCGCGTTGTTGTCTTCCTTTCTTGTTCATCGAAGTGCTTTCTTCTGTTTCTTTTACAAAATCTTAAATTTTTTGTGTAGAGTAGCATTGTTGTCTTCCTTTCTTGTTCCTCGAAGTACTTTCTTTTGTTTCTTTTACAAAATCTTAAATTCTTGCGTAGAGTCGCATTTCTGTCTTCCTTTCTTGTTCCTCGAAGTACTTTCTTCTATTTCTTTTTCAAAATCTGAACTTCTTGTGTATAGTCACGCTGTTGTCATCCTTTCTTGTCCTTCGAAGTTCTTTTTCTGTTTGTTTTACAAAATCTTAAATTCTTGTGTAGATTCACGCTGTTGTCTTCTTTTCTTGTTCCTCGAAGTACTTTCTTCTATCTCTTTTACAAAATCTTCAATTCTTGCATAGAGTCGTGTTGTTGTCTTCCTTTCTT
The DNA here is from genome assembly GCF_040412425.1 of Macrobrachium rosenbergii. Taxonomy (NCBI): domain Eukaryota; kingdom Metazoa; phylum Arthropoda; class Malacostraca; order Decapoda; family Palaemonidae; genus Macrobrachium; species Macrobrachium rosenbergii. The sequence continues at coordinate 44,754,359 of NC_089781.1, forward strand.
GCTTCTTTCATGTGTCTTGAGCTCTCCTTTATCTTGATAAATGGTCTTAAAATCAGTAGTTTCACCCTTAGCTTTACTTTTCTCTCTCTCTCCATCTTAGTTCATTCTCGTGGCAGCGCGATCTTTTTTTTTCTTTAACATGCAGTAATCTGTAGTTCCGAATTTTGGGTGGGAAATTATAAACTTGCTTTGCTGCTGTCATGAAAGACGGGATAATAACTGTTCTTATCTCAATGGCGAGGTTCAATGTTCATCATCATCAGTCTCTTCATAGTCTTAAACTCAAAGGCAAACACGTAAAACTTCCTCATTCACGTCCTGTAGTAGAAAGAATCGTACTGTAGCTGCCACCACTTTTTTGCTAACCCTGTTATAGTCTTAAGAGCTACCATACTCAGGCAACGTGAGACAAGTGGCGTGTGGAAGCTCTTTAATGTCTTGGAATTAATTTTTGCAGGAACATTAAACCTTTTAAATGGTACTGTACAGTTCACTTAAGAAGACTGGTGAGCAAATCTATATGTATGAAAATGGATGTTTGTACATGTGTGTGTATGTTCCAGCATAACTCTGAAACGCATTGAGCATTTTCAGCCAAACTTGGTATACCTATGGCTTACTATCTTGAAAAGAGTGCTATGGGGGTAATACATCCCTAGCACCAAAGACCACCAAACGGGGGTTGGGAACGGCTTCCATGAAACAGGGCTGGTTCTGCCCGTAGACATAGTTACTAAATAAACTCAAACCAAATTCATACCTCATTTTGGTTACTTATGACTTACTATCTGGAAAAGAATACCGTGGGGGTAAGACATCACTGACACCAAAGGGGGTGGGGGTGTGAATGGGGTGACATGTAAAAATAATAGAAACGACAGATATTAGCGTCTAATCCATAGTTTTCAAGGTCGCTGAGAAGAATGGTGACACTCCTAATGCACTTTAAGTCCAAGTTCAGCCCTGATAGGAATGGGAGAGAGAGAGAGAGAGAGAGAGAGAGAGAGAGAGAGAGAGAGAGAGAGAGAGAGAGAGAGAGAGTAGAGAGGGTGTTAGGGAGGAGAAAGAGGAAAAGAGTGAGGGATAGTTGGAGAGAGAGAGAGAGAGAGAGAGAGAGAGAGAGGGGGGTTGGGAGAATGAGAGAGAGAGAGAGAGAGAGAATTTCTTGGCTGTCATTCAGTTTCCCCGGGCAGTGTCGAGTTGGTCAGCTAGTAAATAATAAGAATAAAGTTCTTGTTCTATGTTATCATTGTAGACTTCACACTTTGCTACCCAAGAAAGGTAGGAGTCATGGCCTTGATAAAACTGTAAGTTACAACTGGGACTACAGGGTCCACTGAGTCTATTGAAGTTTTCACCAGTTTTTAAGAGAGAACAATCGTGCCGGCCTTTCTGCCTTTTCTGAAGTGTGATCGGAAGTACATGGGATCACAAACGCTTCATACTTTGAGTGAGTGACGACACAGTTTTGTCGTTATTATTCATTAACGTTCTTCATTACACGTTTTCTCACTTTCTCATTGGCTGAATTCAATATACATCCCAAGATGCCCTCAAGCCAACTGCATACGAGGTTGCTGACCACAGCCTTACTCTTTCCCACAGCTAACCCTTAAGATTGCAAACAGCTTCTCAGGGGTCGGTAATGGCAACAATTGTATGAATCTCTCTAATCACTGCCAAATGTTGTTGGAAAGACATGCACACAACTGTAAAAATGACTCTCTTTCACAGGCTTCCTATTGGACACACATACAGAATCACACATACACACACACACATATATATATATATATATATATATATATATATATATATATATATATATATATATATATATATATATATATATATATATATATATATATATGTGTGTGTGTGTGTGTGTGTGTGTGTATGTATGTATGCGCAGCAGATCAGATATCCCTTAAAAGGGAATAAATTTTTTAGAATTCTGTGCAAAGAAGATATGAATGAGTTTACATTTCCATGTTACCTAGAGGTCTTTGACATGAAGTGAGTGATTTTGCATGGGAGTTCACCAAGTACTTACTGTTAATTCTGATACCATACAGACATACCAGCAGATATTACAAAGGGTACTGGGTTGGTTACACAGAACTTCAAAAGTCCTTGTTTTCCTGAAGTTTGGGAAACTGCGCCTATGGTGAATTTACTAGAAAGGAATAAGTTATCCAGTTTAGTTTAAAATCCTGGACGATTTCTTGACTTATTCAAATACTGAAAATTTTCACACACTGAAAACAAATAACTTTTCTATGCAAAATTTGTAGTAATTTTTTCATAAAGAAATTCGATGTAGATAACGCTCGAGACAAGAAATTAGGGTAACCCATAGTTTTATCAATATTTTGTATTTATAACTTTTCTTCTTAATATAACAGTAAAAGGTAAGTGGTTTTTGAGACTTAAAGCAATATAATTTCCTAATAGATCGTCTAAATATTGTAAAAGACCATCAGCAGATAATTTCTTGAATACAGATACAATATCAAAACAAGCAAGTAAGGTTCAACTGTTTTTGAAATCAGCTTTATTTTTTATTTGTGCATCTGAAATTATTTCAACTCTCGGTGTAAATATTATAGCAAATCTGTTCTATAACTTGTACGAAACAGTACCTACTGAAGTAAAGATTTGTTTAGCAGGATGTGGACTCTGTGAGTCTTTATTAAAATTATACAAATAAGGTCGGGAGAAACGCTGAAAAGGAAATTGATGAATAGTTTGCTATTACCCTTCAAAGTAAAATTATTTTGCTTGCTGCATTAGAATTCCCTGACTATATAGGATCAGACCTTAACTGGTATATATAGATATACAGTATATATATATATATATATATATATATATATATATATATATATATATATATATATATATATATATATATATATATATATATATATATATATATATATATATATATATATATATATATATATATATATATATATATATATATATATATTTAATATATCTATATTAATTAAGGTCTGATCCTTTATAATAAATTCAAATCGGAGCAAGCAAAATTAATTTATTCTGAAGGGTAGCAATCAACTAATAATCAACTTTCTTTCTGCGTTCCCCCCGACCTTATCTGCATATTTTGATAAAGACTCACAGAACCAACAACACCTGTTAAAGACTCAAACATTTGTCTAAATGATTTGTTAAAATACTTGCATTGTTAGTCAGCATAATTCCAAATATGCAAATAAAGAGCATTGCTGATTTCATAACCAAACAAGTAGTTATTATTGAAACTTCAGTTTTATTGAGGTTGTTTTGTTTTGTTTCTATTCCTGAAGTTACTTGTTGGTGGTCCTTTAGAATAAGTACACAGCGAGTTAGAAAGTTATGTTGCTTTGACAGTTTCAAAGACCGCTTACATTGTAATATTTTCTATTGTGTGTAAAGAACAAGAACGATTTTTAACGGAAAATTTTCTGTAGAAAATATATATTCACAACCATTATGCCACAAATATACTATACTTTGGGGATAACTTACAATCAAAAGTAATTGTAATTGACATATATTTCCTCCGCGGCCAGGATTTGTCCACTTTGACCACTATGGAATGGGCAAAGTCGACTGTTTATCGATGTTTCGAAACCAAAGGTCTAGCTTCAAATCTTGGCCGGGCAGCAGTACCTATCAGTCATAATTTCCTTTGGGTGTACGTTATTCCCATAGTATAGTGAATTCGATCTTAAAGGATACTTGAGCCATAATTTTTGTGAATATATATGGACTATGTTCGTCAAAATGATTTTTGCCACGTTTCTCCTGCTAAAATTTTTTAAATATATTAAGAAAATAAGCCGAAGCTTCCGTTCTTCTACTGTACATCAGGTCTCTCACCCAAGATATGGAGTGATGAGTTCTTCAGAACTGCCAGTGTTCGTTCAAGGAAGATGGGACTGTTGCAGTTCTCACGAAGAGTTTTGAGGTCATTCATTATCCTCCAGTAAACAAAACTGGGATCATCGTCACTAAGAGTTCAGCAAAATGTTCGGGGGGTCAAGTTACATGGGAGACAGGGAGAGAAATAGATATTTGCTTTCATTTGATTTTGAATAATGTTCTTATATTTGTTCCCTTTCCTATGAAGGCGGGTTAGCCGTCGGTGTTCCTGGTGAGGTGCGAGGCTACTATGAGTTGTATAAGAGATTTGGCGGTAAAATTCCGTGGAACGAACTCATCGAACCCTCCATCAGATTGTGCGAGGAAGGACATCCTGTCAACTGGCACATGGCGAGGGCCCTTAAATTCAGCGCCAGTGACATCATGAAGGAACCCAGTATGAGGTAGGTTGGTGGGCAGCTTTTCCTCAAGAAAACTGACTTTGTTTGTCAGATGAAAACCAAAATATCATGAATAAGATCTTGTAAAACAAGCATTGAGCTACCTGTTTTTCCTGTCTTTGAACTGGTATTTTTCTTTGTTATGTTTTTTCGAAGATATTGTGGTACGTGGATTGTAAAAATGTAACTTTTCTTGATATTTTGAATTTGGGAGTATCAGATTTGGCTAATGGTTTTGTTTAAGCGTCCAGGTATTATTGATGGTGCAGAGCCTTTCTTTTCTTTAGCAAATATTACCAATAAACATTGGTAATGAATTTTCAGAGAACCATGAATGAAATGCGATAAAAATAAAAAATAAAAATTTTAAACACGCTTCTGTTAAAATGTACTAAAAAGTAAAATAAAAAATTTTTTGAGACACACCAGGATTTTCTCATAATTAATCATGCAAAAATAAAAGCTTGGGCGCCAAACATGGAAGGAAATGCTACAAGAAAAGATATATATATATATATATATATATATATATATATATATATATATATATATATATATATTATTTCTTGTACTATTTCCTTCCATGTTTAACACTTGCACATTATTTTTGTAGACATGATTAATTGTAAGAAAATCCTGGCGTGCCTCAAAAAAGAATTCTTTACTTTTTAGTGCATTTTAATGTAAGCGTTTTAACATTTTTTAAATTTTTTTATTTCATACTTTTTAGTTTTGACAAAAATTGCAACCAATTTATGATTGTGACTAAAAAAATTTGAATGTGATATCCTGTTGAGCCAAAGAAGGTTTGAAAAATCTGTAGAGTTATTAACTTATTCTACCGAGACAAAGAAGTTATGAAAAATCCGAAGAGTTTCATACAAATCTTAAGATACTGGGAGAGGTCTCTGTAGGGTCACTAGAAGTCACTGCTGACCTAATGATCACGTAAGGTTGTATTATCACCGTGACTGAGTAACCATGCAAAATTTCAAGTCCATCGGGCGAAGGGAACAGGTCGAAAATTGAGTTACAAGATTTGACCCAAACAGAGAGACAGACAGGCAGACAGACAGACAGACAGACAGGCAGATAGACGCAGAAGTCAAATTAGATAAAAGCATGTAAAAATGTATGGTCTCTCTCTCTCTCTCTCTCTCTCTCTCTCTCTCTCTCTCTCTCTCTCTCTCTCTCTCTCTCTCTCTCATGTGCTCTTAGATACACAAATTAACAAACAAAAATCTTATGTTTACTCAAGCCAACACCTAATCCTTTGATATACTTTGATGATCAGAGAGAAAAATGGTGGAGTTCAATGTAAAACGGAGAAATATCTATTATTAATAAGAGATGCCAGAAGGTACTCCAGATGGCACTCAGGAACAAGTCGTAGCCAAGGCCAGGAGAACGATGAGCAACATTAAGCTCTGCCTGCTCGAAAATTATGAGACTCGGGTGAGATGGCACCAAGAACTTGATCTGGCAGCTTTGAAATTACTCCACGAACTAGCGGAACTAGCTAGACTGAGGCAAGTTAGGTATAGCTGACAGTTACTGAAGTAAACACATCCTTTGGTGATGTCTTTCAGATTTTGTGGATTATTTGTTGCCTATTCTCCTACGGTAGGTAGTCAAGAAGTATGTCTCTTTGGACACTGATATTAAGTTCTATATTGGTGCCCAATGCTTTAACCAATTATTTTCAGTACTTCACTGGTAAAGATGATGTTGAATGATATGGAGAAGCCGTTCCCTGTTTGAAAGATTTCTCCATTAACACTACTAGTACAGAAGACATTTGTGACATTAGCAAAATTTCAATGGAGCTCTCTCTCATTTGCGCACAGTATAGTACGTGCAGAAGGTGCCACTCATTATTTACCTAAGGGTGCATCTACACTGCAGTAAAAACACGTCGGTAACTTATCACACACACACACACACACACCACAAACAGGTTAAATACAAGTCAGTAACTTAGAAGTAGTCCTAACCAGTTCTTCATACAAATATGCAGTATTTACCAAATATTCATTCTCCACTTACAGTTGTTGACTTGTTTTCAAACTGTTTGTGATTTGTAAGTTATAGGCTTTTGAGGTGTGTTTATGACATGTAGTGTGGACACACCCTTAGGGTGCACCCACACTACAGTAAAACATTTCATAAACACTTATCTTTTGCATATCAACAACAGGCTGAAAATAGGTCAATGACCGTAAGTGGAGAAAGACCTTTACACCATAATGGATATTCATATGAGGCACTGGTTAGTATTATAAATACATCATAAGCTTCTTTCCAACCTGTTGGTGATGTCTGTGTGATAAGTTACTGATGTGTGTGACTGAACGGTTGCATTCTCTCTTCATATCAAACAGGACACCTTAAGAATCTTTGAACACAACTGTAACACCTCCATGAAAAGATCTACAATGCAGTCTAGACAAGTGAAAATTTGCTGAAAAGCATATCGCACCTCAGGCACATGCTATCATATCATGGGATCACAAAAATGACAAAAGTACACACTGTTAACGAGATGCCTGCTCCAACTAACTTGTTAAAGTTTAAATTTTAAAGGCCTTTAAAATTCTACAGAAAATTCCCACTCAATGGTACTCTTGACTCACCTTATGAAAAAGGAAGTGGTATTGAGATAGAAAACATAGAAATAAAATGCTCCTGACTAAAAAATTAATTTGCACAAATGAGATCTTAACACACTGATTTGAAGCCACCAGCAGGACTAACTATTCTGTGTTTCATCAGAATTTCTCTGCTGTTAACACCTATTCTGGCCAGAGACTATAAGCCACTAATTGCATTTTTTTTTGACTAATGAAAGGAATGTAAGCCAGGTAATATGGTTGCAAGGTGTAGTATTGCAAGACAACAAACCATGGAAACCTGGATGTCCTGAGTTGATTACCTGCAGGCAGAGAGAAGGACTTTAATGAAGCGAGGGAATGGCAGATATCCAGATGGAGTTGCTATTAAGACAGTTATCCTACATAACAATACCTTGAATTAAAGAATCATTGTAAAATGGTTTTGCAAAGATCCTGTCATTTCTCAAGTAATGGATTATGTTCAAAAGAGATGGCCTGCAATTAAGGACAACACAGATATCAAAGCTGTCAAGAACTTTGACAGCTAACTCACTGCATCTCATGGATGTTTAACACTAGGATCCTAAATAGTGGTTCTTAAGAGTCAAAGTTAGCAATTCAGACAACTACGCTTGGGTATCGTAAGGGTGCAACAAATGAAGAACATTCATCAGTTCACTGCCATGGAATAGACATGAATATTAAGCAGCCTAGTATGGATCATTTCAGTCTCTGAAGTAAGTCAATTGGACAAGCCAAATATCCATGAGCGTTCAAAAGAAACCTTGTAATCATCTACGTCTGCATTGCACCATTTATTTCTTAGAAGCACTTAACTCAATATGATCAGCACCTATACAACGTAATTATGTGTTCACCCAGCAAATTCAACATGAAAAATACTTTATGCATTTTGGTTATCCTCATGCTTTAGTAGTGAACAATGCCTAACTGTTTTAAGTTAGAAAGGTCCTAGTGTTGCTGTCAGGGCTGAGGAATAGCGCAACTGAGAGGAAAACCATATCGTCCTTCAACAAAAGTAGCCACCAAATGAGGATTATAGCTTTAAAACATGCAAGCTTAGCACTAAATCATTTACTTTACTTATACACTATAGATGAACACCAATAGATTCAAGATACCCAGAGATCTCCTAAATGAAAGAAAAGTTCAGCCGAAAATTGTTACTCTTCAGTATTTCGCCTTAATGAAATAAGCCAAGGAAGCTATCAAATACAAGGTGAGAAAATACAACCCTCAGTCACCTACATGAAACTAGGGTTGTGTCCACACTGCGTGTCATAACTACAAGACAACTTATTTGCAGGTAAAATAACTTTGCTGCTTCTGCTGAACTTCTCAGCATCATTAACCTGGATATTGCTAGGTAGACAGCCCATCGTGTTTTCATCATAGCCTATAAAATGCCCTTGGCAGTAGGAAGTAAGAAATAAATTGTGGCAATAAGGAGAACAGCGTAAATTCGCCACATAAACGTAACTTATGGATAATTAACAATCATGACATTTCTGTACAGTGGTGACAGTCCTAATCACAGTAATTAAGAAAAAGGAAGCTACCACTTTGAGCAATATTGACTCGATAGTAAAGATCCTCTGTGGTATAAGGCACCTGAGTGCCAGAACAATATTCTAGCAAAGGAAAAACTAAAGGTCTGAGGACTGTGGTAACATTACCATCATCTCCCTGAGGACATGAAGATATAAAAATAATGTAAAGATTCCTTGCAGTATTAGATGTCATGATCTTTAAATGCTGCAAAAGTGAAAGCTTGCAATCAGATGTAACCCTAATAGTATTGTTAGATACCTCAAGCACTGTTACCATTCCACAATGAATCACAGTGTAAGAACTTGGTTTGAGACTGACAAGCAAATAGGGCTTTAATAATTTGGACTTAAGCCCATCCCCAGTAACAACACCACTTAAGCTGTTAGTCCATTATTTATCTCTATCAAGGCTATCAGCCAGATCATTTCATACCTAGGGAGAGCAGATATTTGCAACATTATTTACAACAAGGTCAACAATCATGTAACCAATAGAGACCAAATTCATCAAAGGATTCAGAACAACATCTTAAGCCTAAGGAATACTACACATGATGGGTCTAGGTCATTGAAATCACCGTCAGCAAAGTCTCTCTGCTACCTGTCACTCAAAACGCTCTGAATGAGATTGATTGGAAAATGATTCCAAATTAGGTTTTGAATATAAATACATATACACACTCACATACATGCTCTTTTTCCCCACACACACATATATATATATATATATATATATATATATATATATATATATATATATATATATATATATATATATATATATATATATATATATATATATATATATATATATATATATATATATATATATATATATGTGTGTGTGTGTGTGTGTGTGTGTGTGTGTGTGTGTGTGTGTATGTGTGTGTGTATTCTCATGATATTTTCTTGTAAAATGTATAAAGTATGATTTTTCCACAATATTGTGATATACTTTATAATTGTCGTATGATTTTTTCTTTATGCAAGAGGTGTTGTGTAGTGTATTCTGTGTAATGATGATAATTGTTGAAATGTCGTATGTAGTGTATGTAAGATTTTGCAAGAATTAATAATACGCCTTTAATATATAATCAAGCAATTTCTCTCCCAGCAACATGTGTTCTGTACTTGTGATTTTGAACATTGTGTTTTGGTTCGGCTGTCATTAGTTAAGATAAGGAAAGGCTTGTGAGCTCTTTATGTTTCATAAAATGCCAACTGTAATTATCCAGCTGCATGCTGTACTGATTGCATTAAGATTTCGTTAAAAGCTTTGTCCAATACAATTTTCTGTTCAAGTCACGTATACCTTTTGAAAATTGTTTAGAGCAGAGATTGCACAAAACCCGCTTGACTATTACATAATAGAGTTTCTGAATGTGTCTATATCGATTACGTCATGTTTTTGTAACATTGCGTTGTCTTAGCCCCAAAACATTTTACTTACGAAGTGACATCATCTTTCCTTTCTAGAATGTTCTATGAAAGTTTTGGTCTTTGACTGAAGATAGGATTCATTTCATTATAAGACCGGATGCCGTGCTTGTTACATTAATTGTACTCTCTCTCTCTCTCTCTCTCTCTCTCTCTCTCTCTCTCTGTCAACATGCGTAATCAGTCATTACGCGAAATGCCTGAAATTTCAGTCAGATAGCGAAATGCACTTAGGCGACATTTGATCCCCCCCAGGAGCTAGTACTAAACACGGCGAAATATATTTGACCCCCCAGGGGCTAGTACTAAACACGGCAAAACAGTGTAGGTGACTCACTGTTTCGCCGTGTTTAGTACTAGCTCCTGGGGGGATCAAATGTCCCCTAAGTGCATTTCGCTATCTGACTGAAATTTCAGGCATTTCGCGTAATGACTGATTACGCATGTTGACTGTAACATATATATAAATGGTATAGGGTGTTTCGAAATTAGAGCACCCCCCTCTACAGCATAAACAAAAATTGATATGGACAAAAACAAAAGTAATTTAGAACAGGTATTTACTTAAGTTTCTCTCTGAATATTTAATATTATGTGAGGCCTCCATCTGCCTGTACCACAGTCTGCATTCTTTAGGGGTATGATTTCAGCAAATCGCAAAAAAGCTGAAACTCAAACTCCATTTCCCTGAGCACTTTGGTCACCTCTCTTTGCAGGTTGTCGAGGCTTGGTATACTAGCATAGTTCACTGTGCGCACTTCAACACGATCCTTTAAGATACTACCAATGTTTTCACACACATTAAGGTCAGGGGAGCTACCTAGAAATTCACTTGACGAGAAGAAATCAATACCACTGTTTCGAAGCAGCTCCTGTGTCTGAAGAGCCTTGAAACATGGTGCCTTATCATGCAAAAATGTGACTTCTTCACCAGATAACACATTTTCAGGATCTTTGAGGAAAGGAAATTTTCCACCAGTAAGCACAGTTTCTCTGAAGTATTCGCCATTCCATGACTGTCCTTTTTCTTTGATGATCCTCATTAATTGTTTGGCTGTGAAACAGAGAAAAATTCCCAAACATTCAGGAAATTTCACACGTCATCGCTATTATCATCCAACTTTGCAGCCCAAATGAAGTCATTTTTATGATTTGGCTTCCTGACTGTGTAAATGAAGAATTCATCTGATGCAGCAACATAGAGAAAGTCAGCTTCATCCCAATCTTTAAGAAATGAACCACAAAACCATGCACGGTCTTCTCTCTGTTGGTGAGTGATGTTGGGTTTGCTGATAACATGAAATGGCTTGATACCAGATTTTTTCAACTCACGATATACAGCATTATAACTTATCTTCTTTCCCCTTTTTGTTTCTAGTTCAAGCACCAATTTATGTAAAGACTTTCTTGGTCTACCCACTGCCTCAGCTATGATGTCTTTTGACTCCTGAGAGAGGACTTTGTGCCTTCCTAGATTCTCACTCTTTTCGCGATGACAGTCATATGGATTTTTGTTCCAGTTTCTTTTAACAAGGATTCATCTCTTTTAATGTATTTAGCTATCCAGGAACGTGAAATGAAGGATGCGCCAGCATCCCTGGCCTCTCTGAAGATTATAGCCTGGATTCGGTCAGTCCATCTGATTTCCTCCGAGTTGCTAGCCATGGTTGTATCTAACTCCGTCACTCAGTCTGAAAATACAAGAAATGTAGAATGAAAAATAGCTTAATAGAAACTTAAAATAATGTACTTGGAGATAGGCTACAGCAGAAAACTTCATAACTTTCCATTTGTTCTGTGGAGAGGGTGGCTCTAATTTTGAAATGCCTGGCATATATATATATATATATATATATATATATATATATATATATATATATATATATATATATATATATATATATATATATATATATATATATATATATATATATATATATGTATATATATATATATATATATATATATATATATATATATATATATATATATATATATATATATATATATATATATATATATATATATATATATATATATATATATATATATATATATATATATATATATATATGTGTGTGTGTGTGTGTGTGTGTGTGTGTATGTGGTTTTAAACTTGTAACGTAAAAGTAAAGAGTTTGTACTGGTCACTCTTTAGTGTTTGTTAAAATTTCTTGTGAAATCTTGAAGTTGCATTTGTGTAAGAGTGGGAATGCTGAGTGTTTTGTGGTGCCACAACAGTTAAGGTAGTTTTGGTAACGACCATAACCGTAGTTTACAGGTATTTTAATATATTTTACAGTTTAAGTCATGACTTAAAATACTTGAGTGATTCACATTATATTTCATTTTCATGTTTTGTATATTTGTGTTTTCTTAATGTCATTTGAATCATTTAACTCTTTTTGAATTTGATGCTTGTGTATTTGCAGTCTCTTAGTTTTTCACATTTTATATAGTGGTGATTTAACATTTATTTACTTAGCATACTAAGTGTCTCTTTATAATTTAACATGGCATACTTAATTTAATTTTCATTTACTTAGATTTTCTTTTCAAATCTTAAGTTTTTCTTAATAGTTTAATTTTGCTTGATTAATGAAATTTTTTTATAAATTAACATTTGTGATTTAGTTTAAGAATTAGTTAAATTTTGTGAATTTTGATTTCAAGTAATGGTATATTTTCTTTAAGCTGTGAATTTTGATTTATTAATTTTGAATTAAAAATAATATTTTTTTAAAGTCTTTACATTAGTGTTTCATTTACTAACCACCAGTGGTAGGATTGTTTGTGTGCATAAGGCATAGTGATAAACATGTTTTGTTCCTTCAGTTTTGCTGATGTGTCTCTAGCCTGGGGAGATAGTTAAAGTTGTTTGATGGAGTGATGCCCTTTTACTTTAGTATATTTTTTGTTTAAATGTTGATACCTCACACTAGTTTTGATAAACTTAGTCTGATTTCTCACATGATTAGTAAGTTTTTTAAGGGATCACTGTTGCCTTTAGAGCACTCAGTCATAATTTTATTGTTATGAGAGTTCGGGTATCTGGCTGAAGTGAGGTAAAGTTTTGAATTCTATGATTAGTAGTGTAATAACCAGGTACTTGGAACAATTTGTGATAAATATATATATATATATATATATATATATATATATATATATATATATATATATATATATATATATATATATATATATATATATATATATATATATATATATATATGTATATATATATACCTTATACTTAAGCAATTTAGGCCATTTTCAGAGGACTGATACATAGTGATAGGAATTTAAAATATATATGCCAGAGAGACAGTACAATAGAGCATACAGGCTTAGAAACCAAATATTTACACCTGGCAGGTGTCTGAGGTCAAGTTCTCTGTTTAAAAATCTTTTATCCATGTGGGTGGTCGTTTACCTTTTTCCCAGCCATGTCAACTACCTTCCTTAAAATTTGCGTATTTTACATATTTCTTTTGAAATTAATGGGTCAAGTTTATACATTCTTTATAGATATTCATGTTCTTACAAATGCTCTCTTTTGCAATATCAGAACAAATTGTCTTTCTTTTTCTCTGCCCATTTGATTGTATGAAATAACGTATGAAAATAAAATGTATGAAAATGCCACTGTTCTCTTATACACATTGTACCTGTTTTTTTAAGCTGTTCTGTTCCCTTTTCCAATGCTTCTACAGTTTGACAAGCATAAAACGTATCACAAGACTTTTATGGGATTTGATATACACATCCTTTAGTATTGTTGGGAGAGATATAAGGAAACTTTTCATTCTTTTTTATTTTTATGAAATGCTACATTAACTCCAAATTTTTAAGTAGATGGGTATATCTTTGAAATTATTATTATTATGTAGTAGTACCGCTGATTTATTTTTATCTAAGTTTCTTTGCTATTACCATAAGTGTTATTTACAACTTTTAATGCATTGTTTAATACAGAGTCAGGATATTTCAATTTCTTGCCTGTATTTCTAATATCTATTTCGTCCTTAGCTCATTCAAGGCTACATATACATAATGGTCTTAAAAACATGGATATGAAAACTGGTTCCTGAACTTTATTTGCATTTACCAAAATAGAAATGTGCATGTGAAGTACTGTATTTCAACCCATTTCCAGTTCTATGTATAAAGCAATCCCAGTTCCATTGTGAATTTTGTCGATGGTACTAATTTACTTGATTTACCAAAGACGGCATTTACATTTCCGTTCCCTGGCCAAATGCATATGTTATGAACATACTACAGTACACTGCCTGGAATGGTATTTGTTCAATATTTTCCTTTCGAAAAATTCCAAATACAAATTACTTAACTTTGGGCATAAAGGATTACCCATTGCCGTACCAACATTTTGAGAGTAAAATTTTTCTTTGAATTGAAATTTACATTCTTTTACGCAAATTTTAATTAATTTTATTAGCGTGCTCATGGAAAATGGTATATTCAGCTGTCTGTTCTCTAATGTATCCAACAAAAATCTCCAGCAAATCGTCAGTAGGTACCTTTGTGAATAATTATGCCACGTCAAAATTCACGGCACCGTCCGCTTTTGCAAATCTACGCTTTGAATATTTGGCGCCCAGCGCCCTCTATGTTTTTGTTCTCTACCTCTAGCATGTGTGTTGTCAGTTTCTGTCACTATGTATAGTACCAATCCCCAGGAAACTGCATGAATAGAAACCGGTTGGAATTGACTCCTAGGGTTTCATTGTTATACGGTGCACTTTTTCTTTTGTGTATTGCGTTGATCCACATATGAATGACTCCGTTTCTGTCTGTTGACTTTCACTTGATAGTAACGCAGGGGACTCGGTAAGTTCGGTTGAAATTGTCTATTAAAACTTTCTACTTTCAGGAGGGGGTAAGGATTCACCGGGCACGGTTTTTCATAAGTTTTATTCTTAACACTAAACTATTTCACACGGCCAGCCACACTGGACTTAGAAATTTCTTGATGTTAAGAGAGTTGAGTGACACAAATCTTATTCTAAAGGGAATTCAAGTAACTCTGGCTAAAAATTGATCAGAATGAACTCTGGACCTATGTTGAATAAAACTCCGCCTCCTTGAGGACGTCTACTTTACTCTTAATGGTTCAATCTTAACTCCCACTTTTAGCAAGGACAAATCAGGTCAATTTTGCTGACCTTTTGATTCCTCTAGCGCCTCCTTCCTTTCCCACATCTTGGAGGTTTGTTTTGGTTACACTTCAATTTACTTGGTCTCATGGCTCATCATTTTAAATTATCAACATCGTCTCTCGCTCTCTCTTTCTCTCTCTCTCTTTCATAATCCCGATCAGTGAATCTCATACTTATTCACTGCATAACATCATTTTCCTTTTGGTAAAGTGTGACAGACACACGCACACACACACACAAACAAACACACATATATATATATATATATATATATATATATATATATATATATATATATATATATATATATATATATATGCATATATATATATATATATACATATGTATATATATGAATTTTTATCATATCAGCGTAACATTTTATATGCAAACATTCAGCTACAAACGCTGTTTAATATCCAATTCGCTATACTTCGGGAATATTACCGAAGGGGAATTATACAGTAAATGATAAATAGCTTGGTACCTAAGTGACTCAAACACACGGCAGTACCCTCCAACGACTTCCAGTTGATATTAAACGACGTGTGTGGCTTAATGTTTATATATATATATATATATATATTTATATATATATATATATATATATATATATATATATATACACTGTAATATGTATATAAATGTGTGTGTGTATACTGGGCAACAGTAGGAAACTATTTGACACATTTGACATTTTTTATGTATCACAAAGAAAATGCATAGATGAACAATTGGTGCATTTTTGAAAGACAATAAAGTTTTGAATAACTGAGAAAGGTGAAATTCAATTATAAAATCAAGGTCTGTATTACATTTCAGTGTATTTATCAACCCTGAGACTGGAGAAGTATATAAAGAAGGCGAAATCCTCAAGCGTCCAAAGCTTGGCGAGACACTTCGGGTTTTGCAGTATGAGCCCGACGCTCTCTATACCGGAGAACTTTCGAAGAAACTTGTTGAAGATATTCAGAACTTTGGTGGAATAATCGCTCATGAAGATTTGGTTAATTACAGGTAATTTCTTTTCCATCTTTATGCGCTGCTCTTTCGTGTTATCAGTTCTTTTATTTTCCTTTTCACTATTCCTTAGACACTAGCGGAGATTCTACTTTTTAGCGTGTTCTTTACTTAAGGCATATACATAAGAGAGTGAAAAAGTTATATATTGAAATGAATTGTGAATTAAAATTATTGAGCGTTGTTGGTAGTGAGCGAAAATGGTAACTTTAGATGATCAGATGGAATTACATAACTAATGAAGGATTTTCAACAATATAGTCGATAAAAAAGATTTCACTGATCCTTAAAAAGCTTATAGATGAATATATTTGGTCAGGAAGAGGCGAAATTTCTATGTCCAAAAAGCCTTTGGAGAAGTATTTTCATAAAATAATATATAAAGAGAATGTATCAGAGATTTTGTCATGATTTACCTTTGCATGACGTGACACTGAGGGTTGGATGGATGAGAAAAGGAGATATAAGTTTATCTGCAAAACAGATAGGAGAGATGAGTTTGTTTATTTACGTAAGGAAAGAAAAATAAAAGATTGGCAAGATGGTTTTGATTAAGTTTCTGTGGGGGAAATGCTTGACTTCCAGGGTAGTAGCTGTGTTTGAAAAGAACGCCTGATATTCAAGATGTGCGTGGATATCTGCTGACCAGTTTCATTTAGTATGCAATGCTAATGTTGAAGGTTCTTTATAGATTTAAACAGAGGATGATCAGGGCAATGGTAGAATTTCCTTGAAATGCTATTTAAAGAATATGTGATACGATTTACCTATATGGTACAATCTTTATTCTTGACCAGTGCAACATTGCCATCTTTTCAGACCTCTCTGGAAAGAACCTATGAACGTGAGCCTGGACAATGGTGGTTTGACAATGTACTCAGTGCCTCCTCCTGGATCTGGTCATATTCTGGGTTTCATTCTAAATATTATGGACGAATATGATATAACCCCATCAAGCTTTGATGATGAAAATGTGGTTGTAAGCCATCAGCGCTTCACTGAAGCTATGAAGTGGGCCTATGCTAAGAGGACGGAATTAGGAGATGCTGATTTTGTTGATATTTTCCCGGTAAGGAAAGGTTATTTCAGTTCTTGTTTAAATAAGAAATATTCTCTTTTGCCTTCATATTTTCATGGAACAAGCATTTACAGATGTTTCCTGACACAAGCTAACAGTGATAACAAACAAGGAAGATAGAGTTGCCCGGTGTGCAACAAGAAGAATAGGACGTTTTGATAGTTGATCTATAATGTGAGACCAAGACGTGAAAGATAACCCGTATTGTTTGGAAAAAATATAACATTGTTCCCACATTCTGTGAAGATCACATACAGATAATGAACTTTCTTAAAAAGAAAAGTCCAAATATATGCAGTTTAAGGTTAGGTCCGGATTTGCCTGGGCCTTAACAAAAAACAGTAACAGTAAACTCTAATTTACTTAATTAGGAATGACTTATAGCCGATTTGACATTCCTATCTATTCCATAGTCAACCTAGAAATGTTGTTTCCTATGATTTAAAAATTTTTTTTTTTTTTTTTGCTAATTTGGATTTAGATGTGGATTTAGAACAATTTTAGCTTGGTTGCCCAAATGGCATCTTTGGGCAACTCGGGTAATTGCGTAATTCAAGATGGCTCAAGCACCAGCTTGAAAACTTAACTTTTTATTCTCGTGTACTGGTAAAATGTGTAATAGCTCTTATAATGGGGTTTCTTGTACAACATCAATTAAATATGTTATTCTTCCAATTAAAGTTTTCTTTCAATCTATACCTGTCCCATATTTTCCCTTCTAATCTTCGTCCTGCTCTCCAAACTCTCCTGTCTTCATTTTTTCGGTGTCCATGACCTTTGACATCACGATGCCATATAATAATTCTTCCAGTTACCGTTCATTCTTATGTGCTAGAAGCTGGGTAAAAGCTAAATATGACTTGGATGAACAACAAATGAAAATGGCACTTAACACTTATGATCCTCTTTATTCATATTTACTTTGTTGAAAGCTATCATTAGGCAGTTACATGTGAGACTTCAAAGGATAGTTAAATCCAGTTATTAAAGAATTATACATTTTGAAGAGATGCAAGAATGTCTTTTGTCTCCTCCATATACATAACAAAATTACTTTTATACGATAGCTAAATTAGATATATGTATTTTCCCATTCATCACAGATCAGGAAGACCATCCTCTATATCCTCCTGACCCTCATCCTCCTGATTCGGATCCTCACCATCATCCATATCATAATCCCTAATATCTTTAGCTTGAACATTTTGTCGGTTTGTGTATGGATTGCAACAGCCATCTTCACCATGGCAGTTGCCGTATGATGTGAGTGAAAGATGTTCTTTGTGGCACCCACATATCTCTGAGGTGCACTTCTTATCTTGCATTTTACACTGACATCGGATTACGCCTATTATGTCTGGTGGCGGAGGTATACCCTTAGCAATCACAGGAATAGGAATACCATCTTCAATCTCCCATCCAAATTTTGTGATACCAGCTGATTTACCAGGCGGAGCATGGTGGTCTGCTGCCTTCCACAGCATCACTTGCAAATGAGCCCTCAGCACATGGTGCAACAGGTTGGGTGTTTTTGCAGGAAGGGTCATCAATTGGGGTTTTTGTCTTTTGGTGTATAGTGTAAAGCAGGCAGATTCCATAGAATTTCCTGACTGCTGTCCATATAGAGCAAGAAAGAAGGGTTTTGTTGCTTCCATTAAATCAGCCTCTGTAGCTACCACTTCACCCAGTACCTCAGCCAAGCCTAGGAAGTCCCCTCTCAATAAAATATTTAATGCCCTGATCTTACCTTTGTCATATGGATACAAGGCTGTGTCACATCCACTGATGGCATGCATGCCAAGCAGTTGAAGACATTTTGTCCCTAGTTTAGCACATGTTGCTTTGATATCAAGTACTGTCCAATCCCAACACTCCATCTGGACTTTTCACTGTATGTCCACCCAGTATACCCAATATACTAACAAGACAAACACATGAGAGTCATTACTAAGCGTACATATTGTACTCTTTCTAATACTTGCTGCCTGAAGGACATAGGAAATCAAGCTGAAGTCTGCCTCATCGAGGCCAAATGCACAATTGTCTGGGGTTTCCATTGTCACATTTTCATCAACAGTGAAGTTATACAACATGTTAGCCAGTCTCAGCTTGCTGCTCTTGCTTTTCAGAATAACAACTTGTTTCGGTAATGGGCTGGCAATGGAGAGCTCATAGTTGATGACAATATCACTAGCCCAGCATTTTCTCTCATGATCCTTTGTAGATACAACATGGTATTTGTCAAAGACAATGATTTTTTCAGTTCCAGTTGGGTAGTGACTTAGGTGACCATGGATGGAGGCAATTGGATCTGATAGAGTGGCCCCATGCGGCCACACAATATGATAAAATAATTGTGAAATATCGACACTGACAACATTTATGGGAGCTGGCAATGCCTCAGGCATACCAAGGCATTTGACCAGCTACCGGTATGGAGGCAACCACGTTCATCAGTTAGAGATGAGGGCACGACACACAGTTCATAAGCAAAGAGAGGTTCAAGTTTCATCTGCTGACGCTGACGTATCACTGATAGTCGAAGAAAAATATTCTCAAGGTGTATTACTAGCCTTACTGTGTTTCCTTTGAACCTTTTCTTTAAAATTGACATTGTTTGGATGGACTACTGATTGAGTTGTAAAACCCATTAGACAGACTTTCTCTAAATATCCTTTCCACCTTTTCTCCGATCATAAATGATTCAACCACATTCACAAAAGCAGGTGCAATTTGGCCAGTGACAGGATTGTACAGATGAGGGTTGTGGTCTTGCAGTGGATGTGGATACTTCTCAACCCCTGCCTCAATGAGACCATGATCTTTTGCATCCAATACATGCTGGAGCTTCAACTCCTCTTTTTGCTGTTTTTGTGCATTTTGGCCTGGTGACTAAGCAGAGTACATATGTGTAACATAATCTGATACATGTACATTAATGGGGAAAGCATCAATCCACTCACTCATGAGCTCAGCAGAAAATGTCATGCCTTTGAGAGTTCCTTTTCCAATCTTTATGGCAGTCTGCTCGCCAAATTGGCCTGCAGAGACAGCATTCCAGTACCCATCATGGTGCTGACAGATAAGATTTCATGTAATGTCTGGGTCATGGAGTGTATACATTTCCAGCAGGTACTGGGTTATATATCGAGCATATTGCAAATGGCCTGCAAGGAAGAAGTACTTCATCATTCACTCCAGAGTTAGTTTCTTCAAGTAAATGTCACCTTCCCTTTCAGCACATACAAAATGATGAACTAGAAGTGTTGGAATAATGAAGTTGTCTACCCAGTGTCAGCCAGTAGGATGAAGGCGAGCAGTGGCCAGGTACTGTTCTAACTGTTCAAATGTCTTTGGCCCAGTTGATAGCAGACGCTTCAAGAATGCTGCTGATACTCCTCGAAAAGCCCTCATTGCTTTCACCCAGGACTTGCCATTGAAGATACACTTCCAGACCTGAACCCTGCATCAATTTTCCAATGCAACCAAGGAAAGACTGTATAATATGCATCCTGCCAGGATGTGCAGTTACATTAGAGGACTGCTCTGGGTGGTTCCAGCATACCTGCTTTGTCACAGCGTACAGCTGCATGTCTATGGTGAGGTGAATGCATGTCACTCCATGTCAACCATTGATCTCTGCATGTATGTTAGGGTTGTGAGTATTGTGTCGGGTGAGAAGGAGGTGCATCAATCAAAGGACCAAACATACGAGTATATGTGCTTGCAGGTCTGAGTATGCCATTGTCCCTGGCTAGTTGATTATTGAAACCATTCCACTCTATAGCTTCTTGCCGTTGGTCCAAACTGTTCAGCCACTGTGTGTCCTTCTCTTGTGCAGTTACCAAAGTGTGTTGCAGAACACATACCTCTTTAAAACTCATCCCAGTAGTATTGGTAGTTGGGATTGAGGGAGGAATTACCTTCTTTGGGTCAGTGTAGTGCAGAAGTGCCATGGCTTTAGTATTACCTATTGACTTGACTTCCTTGGATGTAAGACGGTGGTTTACAAGCTTACTTATGCCAGGCTTAGTGCTTCCAGTATTAATGATTCCAGCTGGATGCATCTGGAATTCTGTTGCCATGGCATATGTCTCCCTGCGACCATTTGGGGTTGACACCAGCAAATCAAAGTTATCGTACCAGGAAATATGAGTAAAGCTGATGGAGTGAGCCCCATCATCCTATGCAGAGTAGCATCATCGCCAACATACTTTGCTGCCGATTTGTGGAATTGCAACACCTCATCATATGAAACAGTGTATCCATGTTCATGTAAAATGTGAATTAGGTCGCTGCTTCCAAACTTGTGATGTAGTTTGACAGCTAGCCCGAGACAGTGTTGTTTGAATATGATGTTGAATAGACTGTGACAAACTTAAGGAGGCCTTTGTCATTTCTCCATGTGAAATGAGCTTTGAGTGAAACCTAAGCAGTGCTGCACTAGTGTGTTGCCTAATTTTGTCATGGGAAAAATCACCTAGGTCATAACTTTTATGGTTCAATGAAATATGTGCCTCATTTTTAATTTTCACCACCAAAGAATCCTTCTTCTCCTCATCTACAGCTTCTACCACATCATCACCTAAATAAGAAACCAGTGCAGTAAACATCTAGATTTTTGCTAGCTGACCGCCGAAACTCACATACTTATCATATAATTCAATGGACGTCCAAGAAGTTACTTTTCTATTAGAGTACATCTCATTGACAATAATTTTCAAAGTTTCAGTGTAATTCTGAAATGCATTGAGCAATTTCAACCAAACTTGTCATACAAATGACTTACTATTTCAAAAAGAATACTGTGGGGGTAAGACATCACTAGCACCAAAGGGCACCAAAGAGAGTGGGGGTGGAAGGGCTTCCCTGAAACGGGGCTGGTTCTGCCAGTGAAATGGGGCTGGTTTATGCCTGTAGATTTAGTAACTACGAATTTATCATACCTAATTTTGGTATACATATGATTTACTATCTGGAAAAGAATACTGTGGGGATAAAACATCACTGGCACCAAAGGGTGCTGGGGGTTGGGAAGGAGGTGACAGAGAGAGAGAGAGAGAGAGAGAGAGAGAGAGAGAGAGTTTATCAGTTGTCATTCAGACTTATCCCAGGTGGTGGTGCCGGGTTGGTCAGCTAGTACTGTAATAAAACTGCCTTGAAAGATCCAGCTCCCTTGACACCCTTTCTTTCACACTACCACTCTGTCCCACCTATCAGGATGTTTTGGATTTAGTGGTTCACAAGATGCTGCACAAAACAAACACTTGCTTCTTGAAATGGAACTCAGTCACCTGTGATCGTCTGACTCTTGCAGTTGGTGTTTGATCAGTGATTATTGGACTTTCCTTCCTCTTTTTAGACATCTTTTTTTATATGATCCTTGGAGGTAAATGAACAGTGACAGCATGAATGAACTTCTGCTGATGAATGTTCACCTTGAGAGTCCATAATGTTCTGCATTTTACTGCTTTTAGCTTGAATATTCGCAGCCGTCCAGACTTGCTGCAGGTAGAAAGGGGGCACATCTCTGCATCCAGGGATTTATCAGTCATATTGAATCCTGCAAAAGGAACCCTAAAAGTAGATCACAAAAATATATAGTCATCTTATTTTCTTTTTATAATATATTTTAGTCACATTCTGTTGGAGTATGCATTATTTCTTAAACCAGATGTAAAACTTGACCTTTTAACACATGAGATTGACCTGCAATCGAAAAAAATGTAAAAAATGGATTCTACACAAAAGAAGACCCATGAAAAGAGATATTGCACAAGATTTTACAATAATGAACAAAGTTTTATATTGCAATATGGCATATGGCGGCCATCTTGGGATTGCAAATTGCCTGAGTTACCCAAAGATGCCATTTGGGCAACCGGCTAAAATTGCTCTATGACCCCATCAGAGACCAAAGCACGAAAAAAAATTTATAGGAAACAACATTTCTAGGTTCAGGAAATGACAAATCGACTATTATACAGGAAGTAATCTGAAATTTCATGTTCCAGAATTAGTTGATTGGTAATAAACTGTAACGAACTAAGTAAGCAAAGTGAATGTCTGTGTTGTGAAGAGGTATTCAGGATATGCTTAAGTGAAATATAAAAGAATAACAAAACTGAATTTTTAAACGGATAGCAACATCATTGTTGCAAGAAGGCATAACACTATGACTCAAATATTTCTGGGGCTCATAGGACTACGAGAAACATGTGAAACATTATTATTCAATTTTATACTGAAAAATTATTTTTTTACTTGTAATCTTTATTTCATTGCAGTTGTTAGGTTTAGAAAATAAACGATGAAAAGAATGACTTATCTCCTATTACTTTCGATGTTCATTCAGCTGGCTAAAAACTTAACATCTGATGAATATGCAGCGGACATCCACGCGCAGATAACAGACGATCGAACTTTCCAAGACCCAAACCATTATGGTGCTGTCACTGCTGTTGATGACAACCATGGGACAGCACATTTCTCTCTCTTATCTCCTGGTGGAGATGCAGTATCTGTGACAAGCACTGTTAATCTATAGTAAGTATATTATGATCATGCTTTTACTTTGATTCCTCATCCCCAAAAAAGATCATCAAGGTTTAAAACGCTTCTACAATTGGGTCATTACGGAAACATTAGGCACCCCCTCGGATCAGTATAGCCTATATGCCTGTAAACATTATTGTTCACTACTACCATTTGCTTCATCAGATTGTAAATGTGGTTACAATCTAACATTATTTTTCCATCTCAAGTATTAGGCTACAGAATGACAAAAACTTTACATTGCAATCTTAAAACAGACGGCCTTTTTTCATTCGGTAGTTATGCATTACTCTTTGAAACCTTTGCTTTCAAATTTTTATATGAACTTTTCGTTTCTCTTCCTTTGAGTCTTTCGAATGGTTCTAGATCTTTCTTGAATATAACGTCATCTGTTGTTAGCTATTTCAGGCAACTGATATGTGACGTAATGAAAAGGCTTTCAATTTAATTCAACGTCAGGAACAATAACTTCTGACATAACTAATCTGACTGGTCCTTCCACCAAATACGAACGCAGTGTTTAAGGTTGTTTCTGGTGGAATGTAGACCTTCATTATAATATGTCATGTCAATTCTTAATATCAACCGTAGAATGTTTTATACATGCATACATATGTATATATATGTACACACACACACACACACACACACACATATATATATATATATATATATATATATATATATATATATATATATATATATATATTTATATATATATATATATATATATATATATATATATATATATATATATATATATATATATATATATATATATATATATATATATACCTTTTGACCACTGGCTGTTAATTTAATGAAACTATTAATTAAGACTAGCCTTGAACAACGATCACAGTGGTCAACCGTAAACACTAATTAAATACAAATAACATGAAATTAATGGTAGGTCTCCAATTGAAAGTTCTAATCAATACAAGACTCTACTTTATTACACACAGGTTAGAGCATTGCAAATAATAGTGCTGACGCAACTGTCAACTCTACGGTAGAATTTAACAGTAAAACAAAATATTACTTCTACTTGCAAAGAAGACAAGTAATGATACAGTTCACAGCACAATGGCAAGCTGGGGGCTCGGAAAAATGCAAGGTTTAGTTCCCTTGGTAATTCGACTACAATTAAGTATCTTGCAAAGCTGCACGTTGCAAGGCCTGCCCACGGTAGGACAGACTTCTCCAGGCAAGTTGGGTAGCAGGAAGACGAAGGTAACAATATAACACGTCTCTGAATATAGAATAATTCCAGATAAAGCTTCATGGAAGCGTGGATTCTCTCAATAGCATTATAAGCACATAGGAGGAATAATTTAAGGTTCACTACGAGCAAGGGACAATTAATTCACGAATTAAATCGCACAGGGAAGCACTTGAATACTGGGTAATGGGATATCAAAGAGAATTGACTGAGAGAGAAAAAGTGGCGAAATGAAACGAGAGATTCAGTGAAAGAAACAGAGGATTGGTATATTCAAATGCTTACAGACGTACCCTGGATTTGTTTTGCAATGTGCACTGTTGCAAAGTTTGCTAGGGGCTCTGTGCTGCTTTCCTTCAGATCACACGTGACCGCTTGTGGCTCAGGCCGCTTGTGGCCTTATGGGTGCCAGTTCACAGACATAGGGCCGGCATGTGGCACAGCTGGGAAAAAATCAGCAAGAGTTCCTCTTATTGAAACTGGGCAATGACTGAGAGCGAGCAGGGAGGCTGGTTGGCTTTTATGACTTCTGAATTCACCTGAGGACAAACGCCACTTTTTCCTGCGTTTTCACATCAGCTGATCATCTGAAAGAACATTCTAGAAGCAATACCAGAGCTCGCAAAAATCGGAGGTAGAGGGGGAAAGGGATTAAAATCTAGGGCGTTTGGATGCTTAAGTATTCCCTATTAGACTCCTACCTGGACCTTTCCTGACTGGAACACCTCAAAAGTGCCCGGTCACTCTTCTATGGGTAGGGATGGGCTGGCTACTTCTCAAAGTATAGGACTTTGAATCTTAATTCAAGTAAGCAGAGAGACAATGGCGATGTAAATCTGTGACGGCTCCCCATTAAGCAGACATTCCACTCCCCTCCATGCATGAAGGTCTGCACTAGAATAAGCTGCAAGTCTCAGTTACAGTAATCTCTTCTCTTTAACAGATCTTGCCCATGCAATGAAGATAACTAAGGTGAAATTAAGGCCCCTAACACTGACTCAAAGGTGTCTGCAGGTATTTAACTATCTGTCTTGGATGACAATCAAAATGTACTCCTAGCAAAGTTTTAATTTAAAATTGTACATGTCATTAACATTACCTGGGAGCAGGCTACCGCAGCACCAATTCATTTGGCACTGATCTTATTATATACAGAATCATTACAAAGCTCAAAGTTCCTTACTTTGTGACATATGCAAATATTTCAAAAGGAACATGTACATGGTGTCAATGAATGCAACGAAATGTAGGAGTGGATAGGACGTGTCCTTCAGCTTGTGAGGTTGGAGGGCAATCCTAACTCACTCCAGCTTACTGACTTTTGGTAGTAGAACCCATGAGAGAGGTACCCAAGTAACCTCCTCTGGATTTGGGGTGCCTGGTATACGTTACTAAATAAGGTACTGTTCCAAGAGTTCTGTAGGAGCTCAATGGCTCTGATATACAGTACAAACTTTATCACTGTACTATTAACAAAATTAGTTTAATTAAAATTACAAGGTTACTACAACTATTTTACAGGATCTTGTCTAGGTGTTGTAAGTACTTCTCTTGCAATGTTGTAGTACACGAATTTTACTTGATCAGGCTACCTTCTCTGGGTAGGTGCCAGGATCACTCTGTGATGGAGGCACTGTGCCAATGGGACACAAGTGCCAAGGGCAAGATCCGTTAAAGGGAAGAGATTAATGTAAACGAGACTGGCAGTTTATTCTAGTGCAGACCTTCATGCACAGAAGGGAATGGAATGTGCCAATGGAACACGAGTGCCAAGGAGAGCCTTCTGTACCCTTTCCTCTTCTTCCTTGGGTTCCTCCAATTTACTTGCGAAGCTCCCTGGAGGTGATGGAGGCACCGACTCTGAAGAAGGCGCAGGAGTGCCTTGGGGAACGATGTCAGGAGGCTTCCTACTCCAGCTACTGTGACAACAAAAACAGGGGCGGTGGCAGCTTCTGCATCCTGGCAGGACAGCTCTTGGCTCCCCAGAGAAGGTGTAGCAGGATGCTCCTTCAGAGGTTCATCTTCTGAGGCCTGAGGTGACGAGGAAGAAGGATTGTCGGTTGCGAGAGGCTCACAACTGGCAATGACCATCTCAAGTAAATCTGTGGGATCTCTTGAAGGATGATCAGTGACATGATCTAACACTGGCACTAAAGCAGGGCCAGGCACAGGAATCATATTTGGAAACTGCTTGATGTCCATGATGGACAGAGATTGGCACTGGTCAGGGTGCTCACGTGGCACTAGCAGAGATTTTACATCAGGAGTGCCTGACGATGACCCAGGTGTGTAGAGATCCTGGGTGACCTTGAGTTGGGCTGAGAGAGAGGATCCTGTCCCAGGAAGTGGCCATAGCCTCCAGGAGTGTCTCTGGTTATATCATGCATGCGAATTATTGTTTGGTGAAGTCTTGTGATCCTCAAGAGTACCTTTGGGAGAGTCCAGCTCGGCTGGTTAGTTTTCTCAGTCTTTGTAGAGCAGCACTCTTTAATCATGGCCCCCTTAGGAACCTTATCTGTCCTGAATAGAGATATTTGCAAGCCAGGATCTTCAAATGCACGTACCTGGTTTGCTTGGATGTGACCTCTAGGAGGTGTCACAACTATAGGCCCCTCGGCTAGAATGCCTAAGAAGGGGTGACAAACAGCTACCTCTGAATTGGCGGATGTGGATTGCTTGCTGGGGCATCCTAACCAGCTCGTGGAGTGCCCTTTTATTTTGCACATCTTACAGCAGTAATGTGACTTGTCAACTTCCTTTTGCTGTGAGGGAGTAAGTTTCTGGGGGCCTTCCTTTCAGGAAGAGGGAGGAATCAGCTTTGTTGGGTGCTGAGAATGCCCCTTCCGGCAGCAATTCTGGCATGTGGAAGGTGGCCTTGTTGACTGGGGCACGCCATCCAGCATGGCGGTATCCCTGTCTGTAACTGCTACAGTTGATGCCTTCATTGTGAAAGTAGCCAGGCAGCAGAGGGTCTTGGGAGAGGACATCCCCAGGGGAGGTTTTGTCCCAGACTCCATGCCTAATGGAACTTATTACGCCAATGCGTTGATTCTGAGTGCCCCAAGGTGTCGTGACCTGGAGCTCGACAGTAGGGAGGGATTTAGTAAAACCCTCTATCTAGGCCAAGGTCCAATGATTCTTCTTGTCTAAAGTGGCACTGGCTGGACTCATGACTTTACAATCAGGCAGATTTCTGATGCAGTGTCCACCGTAGCTGGGAAATCCACTGGCGAGCTAGAGCCGTCAAGGGGTGCCACTGCGATTATCTGAGTATCAAGCCTCTCAGGGTGAGGAGTGTCAGAAGACCATGCTGCGGCAGACGTGGCACTGATTACATGGACATGCTTGGTAGCTTTGCCATGCTGTGGGCAGGCAGGAAATCTGGCACTATAGTGACTGGGATCACCACAGTCTTTGCAGGGGCCTTTTGGATTGGCTGTAGTGTCAGTGGGTTGTGAGGTTTGCTTAAGGTGGATAGAGAGGAGCCATTGGGCTTCTTGAACAGCTTAGAAGGGTGCTTCTTGGTAGCTCCCCCTTTAAAGTGGCACTCAGATTTTGAATGTCTAGTTTTAGGGCAGTGGTTACAAACTGGAGGTTTGGAAGGGCGTCCGTTCTTTGGGCGAACTGGCCCTGAGAAATGACCCCGTGGCACTATTCATTGGCAAAACGTGCTGGAAGAAAGGTGGAAGGTTTCCCAAGTGTCAGCCATATGACAGCCTTCTATGAGTGTCTTGGGCTGCTTATCATTGAGGTACACGGTGAGGGACACGGAGCACACTGGAAGAAATCCTCCAGCATCATCTGGTTGAACTGGTGCTCGAGTTCCGTGCACTACAGGGTGTCGAGCCAGCTCTGTCCTGCCCAGGTCTCATGATAGGTCCATTCAGCCCAGGTTGGACCGATTTCTTTAGGGAGAGCCCTCCACTGTTGTCTCCATTTCTCCAGTGTAATCTCATATGCCTTTGTTATGGCCCTCTGAACTTCATCCATGTCTCTCCTTTAACCATTATCCAGCATGGCAAGAAGTAAGGCCCTCTCCATCTCAATGGTACTGTAGTGAGAGAAAAGTGCTTCTATCTCTTCCAGCGATACCTCTGGCTCGTCATCAGTCCATGTTGGCATGAGCGAGTTAATGCTGGAAATATTAGAACGAGGCGTGGAAGGTGTGGGATTAGCGGTTTGTTGTTGGGCCAGAACGTCACTGTCTTGTCGGGCTGTCACCAGCTCGAGCTCCTTTTCCTCCAGAGCCATTTCATATTGCTGTTCTTGTCTTTCCTTCTGCTGCTCTTCTCTTCCCTTCCTGTCTTCTTCTCTTTCCTTCTTTTCTCTTTCTTCTTTGGCCAGTTCATACTGCCATTTCTTTTCTTCCTTTGTCATTTCGTACTTCCGTTTATTTCTTCTCTCTCCTTCCTTTCTCTTTCCAGCGTGGCATCAAGCTGTGTCTGTACCCACTGGGTTAGCTGCTCCCCGTTAGCCCCACATCCTTCCCCATATCCATCAAGGTTCTGTAAATTTCCAGCGACGTTGCTGGGCATTTAAGGTGCATTGAAAAGAGCTAGCAATCTTGCTGTGCAAGCGATGGTATGGGACAGTCACTCTGCTCTTGGCGGAATGGATGAGAAAGCAAGCTGTGGAAGCGTCCCTCGCGAGGGTGACACTTAGGCTAGAATGCATCTGTTAAAAGGTGACACTGTGGCTGAGTTTGCTGTTAAATGGTCACACTAAATGGAGCGGTCCTTGGTGAGCGAAAGCTTTTTTTGATTCACGGACACTGTAGTGACTCTTGGTATTGTGGGAGACATGCTAATTGTTGACACTCAGCATCTGATTGCACAGGTGCAGTTGTGTAAAACACAAGACTCTTCTTTGGGTTGCTTTGGGTTGCACTGGTGTGCCTGAAGGTACTGAAGAATGGCACTAGTTAACTGTACAATAAATTGTATGAAAGGAAATGTCACTCCGCACGAAGCAGAGTGCTGGCAATGCATAGCAGGGAAAGGTAAGACTCTTCAGGTGGGTTACTCAGTTGGCAATGCACCAGATCAGTGGCACTGCAAAGGGGAAATCCCTTGGCTGACACTCGTGGGTGGCTAATTCCTAAGAACCAAAAGGTTGCAGACTCCCTTTCGCTATAAGGGAGGAAGTCTAATGTTGTGGACTCTCTTTCACTATGAGGGAGACAGTCATGGTGGGGCTGCAAGATCTGTGTCCGCAGTCAACACATGCTCAGAGAATTGCACCCAATGTGTGGTAGTTGCTTGCAGTTTAAACACAAGTCCTGAGAATTACCCACAGTGCAGTACAGTTCGCTCAACTGCTGTTAACTTAACTTACACTCAGGTTCATTCTGTGATGCAGAGGTTTATGTGTTTGGATTGCCTTTCTTTTCTTTTAAGAAATGTTTTGAGTATCTGTTCAGTAACTTAAAAGTGCTTAATGAGTAGCTTGTGAGAATTTACACAAGTAACGTAGACACGAGTGCATAGAATTGTGACAGCACTACACATAAAAGATAAAAAAAATTACAAAGATATACTCTGATGATGGTAGGGGCTATCCCAGGGATCTTATTTAACACGTAACTTTGGCATTCTGATCTTGTTTTCTAACACTTGACTGTTGTAAATCAATAGATTGTATTCATCATTTAACAAAACACGCCTCCTATGAAATTGGGTAAAATAATAGCGTACATTTAAGAATACTGAAATCTCTCTCTCTCTCTCTCTCTCTCTCTCTCTCTCTCTCTCTCTCTCTCTCTCTCTCTCTCTCTCTCAAACGAGTAGTGTAATAATATTAAGGAGGCATTTGCATTTTGTTTAATGCAGTTGACTACGCACTCAAATATTTACCAAGTATGTTTTTTGTTCCTGTTGGCGTAAAGGAACCGTAGCAAAGTTTACTAACAATGATTGCAATCTACTCGTGCAAAATTCAAAAAAGCTATGAGTAAGTTTAAATGAATGGGATCATGTAGGTCATTGACACTTTGACAACAACAGTATTGACCATGTGGAGTTGTTATGAATGAAACCTAATGGCTACTTGGTCACATGTACAAAGAATGTTCATGCATACACTAAAGCAAAAGAAAATCTTTCTTATTTATAAGACACAAATTTAATTACTGCTCTCTGTATGTGAATGAAATGCAAATTCTTCTATAGATAAGTGATATGCAAATGATACCGTGATTACTCTTTGGGTGAAGGATTTTGGAATTAAGCAAACTTTCCCTTGGACGAATAACTCTGGTAGACGATCACTTTGACTGTTTTGACTGAAGGTGAGTGGTTTGCCTGAGTTA
>NC_089781.1:44790674-44803174 GCF_040412425.1 Macrobrachium rosenbergii
GAAAGCAAAGTTGTAGGGCAAAGATAAAAGAAAAACAAACTTCCACAGCTTTTTAGTAGAAAAAAAAGGTACTAAGCAGAATAACAGAGGCTTTGATTGTATAGTCTGTGGAACAGCAGATGCGGTCCATTATACGGTCCATGCTATCTGAGAGACGGAAGTCCTCTCATTCAAGTCAGTGGAAAAGCTACCAGCATTATACCCAGAGAAAGGGCATAGAAGGCAAGGTTTAAACAACGGGTATGCAGATTTACTTATTTATTGTTTTGAAGAAAGGATAAAAGAAAAAATCTGAAGCTGTAGTAACTGTGATGGCGTAAAGAATTTATGATACTAATTAAAGCTCCTAGTTTCTTAAAAGTAGAGTAAATAATTGCATTTGATGGTTTCATCAGGCTAAACTCGATTTTTGAGAGAGCAGAGTAGCTGAATTTAATTAGCATTCAAAGGCAAGGGAAGCTGACAAAAAAGAGTAGAATTATGAATAGTTTTACGCGAGTAGCGCTTATGCTTGGAAAAATAAGATGACACTAGCCATTCAAATTCAAGTTAAGAAAATTAATAGATAAGTTAAAACTTTAAAAAAAGAATGATAAAACAACCATAGAAACTTTCAGCTTTGGCGCGGGCATTAGATCGGAACAAACGGGGATTGTTCTAAATGATGAGATGGACGATTTCTCGGCTCCCAATATCACAAGCTATTTTGGTATTCCTCCTTCACCCGCCAATTTTATTCGACCAGGTAAGCGTGCAGTCTTTGTGTGTACTACGAAAATTGTATATATCTAAATGTGAACAGAGTAATGCATGAAATCTTGAGGTGTACGTAGTCAAGCAATCTTCTTTTCCTCCCAGGAAAGAGACCTCTGTCTTCCATGTGTCCTACAGTATTTGTAGATTCTAAAGGAGACGTTCGTCTGATCATCGGCGCTGCGGGAGGAACTAAGATTTCTTCTGCCGTGGCGTGGGCGTCGCTTCGTAATCTCTGGCTAAAACAGGATATCAAAAAGGCCATCGATGCAAGAAGAATCCACCATCAACTCTACCCAATGACACTGAGTTATGAAGATGGCATTACTGATGTAAATCACCATTCCGTCTCATATTCCGTTTCCTAGGTCTTTGAGCTCAGAAATTTACTGCGAATTTCACGTTATCTTTTGCTCTTAACTAATTTGTGTTTTAGATGTCCAAGAGAAGTATACGTATTCTCTCTAATTTACAATCACACTACATGTAAGTTCTAGCCGAATATCACACGATGAGATGGTGTGGGCAGTTGTACATTAAATTTTGTCTTTTTACTGTAGCTTAGGGGATATACCTTAATAACAGACACTGATAAAGCTTGGCAACTATGAATGTATTCAAGTAACGAGAAAAAAATATTACAGTGCTGGCAAGTACAAAATGTTCCAGAAATTCTTCTTTAGATTTTTATATTGTAGATATAAAATTTATGCAGTTTTTTTTTTTATAGGTAAAGTAAACATATACTTTACAAATTTCATTTATAGTTATCTCAAACCAGGTTCTTAATGATAAGAGTGACTTTTAAAAGACGGAATTATTAAGCATAGGGTGAATATTCCATTGGTCTAAGTTTTATAGTACAAATTAAACTTTTATTTGTATTTAGAGCTTGGGATGCGAGACTAAGCTTTTCTTTGAAGAAATTATCAAGAAGGTACATCATGATCTTCTTGCTTTAAAAGTATCAAGTGACAGAACATCAGTGACCAACGATTTTTGGTGCAACTTCCATGAAAGTCAGTCAGAAGAGAGCAAAACGTATATACATTCTAGGTTTTATTTATTTATAGTTTTCTTACTAATTGGAATTAGTGAAGCTGAGTTTTTACATATTTATTCACCATTTACATATTATGTAGTAGCTTTTCTTCATGTGCCCTTTGGCGTATATGCCTAGATCACACTGAGCCGCCCTGACCACTGCTGATCTGATTTTAGACTGGAAAGGACGCCCCTGTGCCACGTGGTCATAAAGTGTCTTGCCACCCGACTCACCCAGGGTGCCCTCCCTGCCAGCGACTTTTTCCAGTGATTCGTACCCACTGGGTACCTTTTTAATTCAAGTCTACTCTCGCCCAGCCGACGTCCTTTCCCGATCTGCCAGTGATCATCCACCTTACTCTGGCACCCGCAAGGCCCCAATAATTATGATCAGCTCACGTCTATCCGCAAGTTTTTACGGACTGCCCTAAAGCAAGGGCGGTTGCCAGCACATGGCTGGCTTAACTAGAACGAAAGAAGCGTTCCTTAAATCAGTCCAGTGAATAACACTGGAAATCTTTTGCAAAATAATTAAAAAAGACGGTGCAAATAAAATGAACTCTGATGAAAGAAGAATACGCAAAACAATTAGCGGATGAAAAATGGAGAGAGAAATATCAAATATTGTATGATTTTATCTTAAAACAGATATAATTACAGAGTGAATGTATCAATGACTTCTTCGATGTTTGGGAGAAAATTGAGATGGTCCAGTGATGAATATATGTTATATAACTTATTTAAAGTTTTTAACTCATTTACATTTTTCTTCGTGCTTTATTATTTTTCGCATTTGATTTTCTTATCAAACTTCAACATAGCTGTTATCGAAAATAATGAATGAATATTGAAGAGCACCAAAGCCTTCTGATACTTATTGCTGTTTCGTTGTGAAAGGCTCACAATAAAGGCTCAAACGGAGAAATTACATTTCACATGATTATTTGTCCCACAAATTACACCAGAAAGTTAGAAATATATAAAGGATAAAATGTCATTAGAATGAACATAGAGTGCCTGAGAAAAACGGTTTAGAATTGTAACAGTTTTACAAACCAGTAACTGCTCCCAAACAGTTCCCCTTTTTTCAAATATGAAGTGTCAATTGAACATGGTCCTGACACCATTTAAGTAGTAGCTGAAGTTGCTGAGATGTAACCTGGAGTCCTGGGTGAAGCTACAAGTCCTAATGGTGAGCCACATGAAATGCCCCAGTAATTGCAACCACTGTCCGACAATCGCAGTGTAGGCATGGCCAGGGGCCACCACCGCAGGCCGCCTTCGTCCTTATCACTGATGATAATCGTAAGCGGAAGTTACCAAGCAGTGGCCTCCTCCGAGCATCTTCTCCCTCAGCCGATCCACTCCTGGTTCACTGTTTTAATGTAATACAGGTGCACGACATTCACCATTTATCTCTCTCTCTTATATGTGTGTATGTATATGTATATGTGTGTTGTGTGTTATGTATGTATATGTATATGTGTGAGAGAGAGAGAGCGAGATAAAATGGTAAATGTCGTGCATCTGGATTACATTAAAACAGTGAACCAGGAGTGGATCGGCTGAGGGAGAAGATGCTCGGAGGAGGACACTGCTTGGTAACTTTCGCTTACGATTATCATCAGTGATAAGGACGAAGGCGGCCTGCGGTGGTGCCCCGTGGCCATGCCTACACTGCGATTGTCGGACAGTGGTTGCAACTACTGGGCATTTCATGTGGCTCACCATTAGGACTTGTAGCTTCACCCAGGACTCCAGGTTACATCTCAGCAACTTCAGCTACTACTTCAATGGTGTCAGAATCATGTTCAATTGACACTTCATATTTGAAAAAAGGGGCATTCTTTGGGAGCGGTTACTTGTTTGTGAGACTGTTACAATTCTAAATAGTCTTCCTCAGGCACTCTATATTCAGTCTAAAGCTTCAGGAAGGACTAAAAAAGCTGGAAAAGTCGCTGAGGGGGGATAAGTAGTCGTGAAACCCCTTCCTATTGCAACCTTTTTTTCATTCCAAACAATTATTGGTAGTTCTGAACAGATCAGCATGGAAAAACCTTTACCATGTTCACGACCTCTCAGGTCCCTCCTAGATTCGCTGCTGCCATTGCCTTGTCTTCCTCAGATCCTACAAGGTCTTATCAGACCATAGAGGTCGAGAAAGGTTAGGTTCCAGATCTGCTAAGTGTGACCTAATCTTTATATTTCTTAAGTTAGTTCACTAAAAAATTATATTTCTGGGAAATTTCCACTTTAGGAATGCACACATAGATATGTCACGAATAGAAAGTAAGTTGGGGTTAGTCTTCTCTCTTTCTCTCTCTCTCTCTCTCTCTCTCTCTCTCTCTCTCTCTCTCTCTCTCTCTCTCTCTCTCTCTCTCTCTCTCTCTCTCTTCTTGCGTTTGGATGAATGCGTGTGTGGAATCCTTATGTCATTAACACATGTTGTGTCATTTCAGAAAATCGTCTCGGGCCTTAAGGAGATCGGACATAATACCAAGAAATTCAGCGTTGGTGGTTCTGTCATCTGCGCTGTAGCTCGAGGAGAAGACGGGAAACTCTACGCCAATGCTGACTTCAGAAAGTCGGGAGAAGTGGATGGATTCTAGAGACTATAAATTCCAGTCTCAGATTTAATTTACCTTCATTTTATTTTTTGAGTACATTTTAATTTAGAAATTTATTAACAAACTTTGTAAATTGAATAAAGTTGTTTGCTTGACAATAATATTCTATTAATCCAACATATATATATATATATATATATATATATATATATATATATATATATATATATATATATATATATATATATATATATATATATATATATACACATACACATACATACATACATACACATACACACACACACACACACACACACACACACACATATATATATATATATATATATATATATATATATATATATATATATATATATATATATATATATATATATATCTTGTAATTTCCACAATGGTCCCGTGGATGAAGTATATAATAAGTCCTCACGTGAAAATGAAAGGAATTGGTACCAAGACTTTCAACTTTTATTCAAAGTCATCTTCAGTACCCTGAAGATGACTTTGAATAAAAGTTGAAAGTCTTGGTACCAATTCCTTTCATTTTCACGTGAAGACTTATTATATATATATATATATATATATATATATATATATATATATATATATATATATATATATATATATATATATACGAGTATATATATGTGTGTGTGTGTGTGTGTGTGTATGGAATCTATTGATCATTTTTTTATTCTCGAATTCTTCACACTTTTTGGGTACGTTTGTCACTACAAAGCCTTAGATTCAAATGCAAGAAATTTAAAGTAATTATGATGTTTGGTAGCATGATTCGAATCCGCATCCAGAATATCAGAGTGAAGCCACATTGCCGACCTGGCCACGAGAAGGTCAGGTAGGCAACGAGACCTTGTTCGGACACTAGATGTGGGTTTAAATCATGCTACCGGACATCAAAAATACTTCGTGTTTCTTGCATTTGGATGTAAGGCTTTGTATTGACAAGCATATCCAAAAAGTGTGAAGAATTGAGAAGTATATATATATATATATATATATATATATATATATATATATATATATATATATATATATATATATATATATATATATATATATATATATTTATATACACAAACACACACATATGTATATATATATATATATATATATATATATATATATATATATATATATATATATATATATATATATATATATATCAGCAATAAGTCACTAAACTGCACGTGACAAATATATACGTAGACAACCACATGAAAGGTGAAAATTAAAGACCAGGTACCAAGCGCTTTCGTGTATTGCGTACACTTCTTCGGGGTACAAAGTAAAATAAATGAATAGAGACATAAACAAGAAAACTTCACAAAACAAAGATCAAAGCCACTAACAAGTTAAACATTATTACTGAATGCAATCACTAGTTTGAAGACAACAAATTGTCACATACCAAACAAAAAATACTTTAAAAATACTTAAGAACTGAAACTACAGTTAGAACAGGCTATTGCTAAAAGGTAACATTGTACTTCCCTACAATTTTATGAACAAGGTAACTATCTAATTTAAAAAGAACCGAACTAATATTCATAAGTTGATTGTTATAATGCTTGATAAAGGCAGATTCAATTATATTTCTCTTAACAATGTGGTTACAAAAAATGATCTCAGATGAATTTTTCCAGTCTATACAATGATTAAAATAATTCATATGTAGGCTACAAATAAAGCACTTGTCAATTGGCCTGTTCGAACTGCGTAGCGATGCTGTTTTAGACGATAATCTAGTTCTTTACCAGTTTGACTAAGGTATTTATTATTACACCCAGCACAAGGAATCGTGTAAATACTGCCATTAATTTGTTTTGGGGAGTTACGAACAATGATATTCTGAAGTGTCCCTGAATTCTTGTAAACAACATTTATCTTGAAAATTTTCAGTAATTTTTTAATGAAACAAAGATTTACGTTATATGGAAGTGTCAAAATATTTTCTCTCACAAAAGGCTCCCTATTGTTATTGGAATAAAAAATGTTTCTAGCTTTCTGTAAAGATTTGTCGATTAAAAACTTTGGGTATTTTAACATAATTCCTACGTCATAAATTTTACAAAATTCCGAGTCTAAGAATTCCGGGCTGCATATCCTTAATGCCCTTAAAAACATGCTACAAAAAACAGAGTTTTACATTAACGTGGTGATCTGAAGTATATTTAAAGTATTTTTTGTTTGGTATGTGACAATTTGTTTTCTTCAAACTAGTGATTGCATTCAGTAAAGATGTTTAGCTTGTTAGTGGCTTTGATCTTTGTTTTATGAAGTTTTCTTGTTTATGTCTCTATTTATTTATTTTACTTTGTACCCCGAAGAAGTGTAAGCAATACACGAAAGCGCTTGGTACCTGGTCTTTAATTTTCACCTTTCATGTGGTTGTATATATATATATATATATATATATATATATATATATATATATATATATATATATATATATATATATATATATATATAGTTCAGAGTAGATGGAGGTGCAGGTCGATGGACTCAACTGTGAGAAGAGGAGTGTGTGGAGTATACATACAGTAAGTATGTCATGGTTTGGTTGAAGCAAATAGGTGAAAGTTTCTAATTGGGCGTAAAAGGGAGGAGATGTACTTGTAAAGGCAGTCAAGACGAGGCAGTTTGATAAGAAGGAAGGAAGAGGAACTCGATGAAAAAAAATGGGATAGAGTTAAAGACAATTATATTCCGTATACTCTTCATATACTCCAGTTGGAGTATATAAAGTGAGTGAAATTTCAGATGGATCTTGAAGTCAGAAAAAGTTTTTGTGCCCATAGGAAGGTGGGAAGAAGGAAATGAAATCGGTGAATGGTGGGATAAGAAATGAGAAGTCTAGTAAAAAAAAAAAAAGACACTGCTTAGAGTGCCATTTCAAGACAGAGGGAAACAGCACATGCAGACATGCGGGAGGATGGATAAGGTGGTCCAGAGGAGGTGAATAGGAAAAGCAGGCCTCTTATACAGTTAGAGGGCGCAAGTTAACTATGATGGTACCGTGGTCGACTTATAACGTATGCGACTCATAACAAGGTCGACTTGAATCCTGGTCAACTCATCTCAAGGGCATTACTGATTAGCTCTGAAATATTAGATAATTATCTATGAACTTATGAATGGGAGCGACTATGAGTTGTACAGTACTCTAAACCACCGAGTTCCCTTCTGTTTTCACAATAAATAAAACATCTCGTCAAATAGTAACTTTAACAACAACAATATACAAAAAAAGCGTGTTGAAACTTACATCTGTTTCTCTGTCATTCAAGGAGAAATATTCCTTTTGCATTTAGCCACTAAAACATCCTTGGCCCCGGGCCCTACAGTATGGGTTCACCACCAATGTTGAAAATATTTTGCTTGGATTACAGAGAACTAAATCTTAGGTTAACTCACTATAAATGTTAAGGTGGAACGGGTCAAAAGAATAATGCTTTTTTTTGCACATGAAAAATCACAAATACAAAAACAAGATGCAATATATTGCCGTTAGAGACCTCTTAAGACTTGCATGAATAAAGCTAGCAAATTAATTTAACATTCATTCAAATCCAGGTCCATTGATGCTTGACCCATCTCTGCACAAGATGTTCAGAGATTTAAAAGAGAAACTAAACATTCTCAGTAATACTTGCTAATATTCTTCGCTGCTCCTTGGTTAACCAAGAAGCTGTTCCTTATCTGAAGATCATCCTCATCAGTAATGACATACGTGTACATAAAATGTTTAAACTTACACACACACACACACACACACACACACACACACACACACATATATATATATATATATATATATATATATATATATATATATATATATATACATACAACATACATATATATACATACAACATACACATATACTATATATATATATATATATATATATATATATATATATATATATATATATATATATATATATATATATATATATACTGTACTTGGATTCAAAGACTGAAGACACTTTTGTACTCCGAAAGAATACTTCGAGTTTCAGATGTAATTATCTTCATAGCAGACGTGAGTATTACACATTTATCCTATATAATAAGTTGTAAATTCTGCGTATCAAATATCAGTCCCACTCACTTAGTACAAAATTTGAATACATTTGAGATTGACAGTATGCTAGTACAATGAAAAAAAAAATAGAAGTATAATTCTAGTTTTTCTTTTCCCAACGATAGAACTTAGAGCATTAGTTTCGCCTCTTGGTAATAATGAAAATGTTATGGTGTTCTGGCAACGTTGGGCAATGCCTCTGTTCGTTTGAAAAGCGCACAGACCACACTAGGTTTCATAGCCGTAGGGCAACGGTGCATGTTGGCATAAGCTAGTTTAATCTAAACCAACCAACGTTAGAAAGTGATTTTTAACTAAGGTGTACAAAAAGAGTAATATATTACAGTATTATCTATGGGAAAATCTGGATTATATATATTTGTACATATGTATAGGAGTGCAAATATAAAATACACACACACACATATATATATATATATATATATATATATATATATATATATATATATATATATATATATATATATATATATATATATATATATATATATATATATATATATATATATATATATATATATATATATATATATATATATATAAGAATATGGCGATGTCTATAAAAACAAAGAGGGTTGGCTCTAAAAACAAAGAGGGTTGGCTCTAAATAAAAAAAAATGTATCATACCAGCCATTGATTTATTCACACTCTAAAGTGCTGAATCAGTGAATCCCAGTACTCAAAATTCCATAATTTCGTGGACATTAAACGAAATATAGAAAAAATAAATAATCAAAATACATCAAAAGATACATGAAAATGATATACTCAAATAGTAAATATACATTTTCATCCAAAAGGGAGGTTATATATTGCTATTAAGTTCTGGCTTCCTTTTTCTGATTGATCATAGAGACACTGTCATGAGGACACTGTTGAGGATGGGTTTACCAGCAGTCAGTGATAATACAGGGAGTGGAAGATTCGCGTAAGTATTTGGGAGTGAATATTTTGAATGATGACAGGGCGAGAAAAGAGGGAATCACAGGAATGGTGCAAGTGAGGAGGGTAGCAGAACGAAGTGGCAAGTAACGAGGAAATCTGGAATGTCTATGGAAAAGAAAGCGGGACTGAATAAAAGGACTAGAAAGGCGCTCTTCTGTGGAAGTGAAGTGAAGTGAAGTGAAGTGAGGTGAAGTGTGGGTGTTGAGAGAAAATCAAATGGAAAAAGTGGAAGTTGTAGGGATGATGATTTCGAGGAGAACGGTTTAATATGAGCGAGGTGAAGCTAGTTGAATGATCAAAAACATTTACTTTCAAGCTCAATGGAATTACCTGTAACGGAAAGAAATGTGGACATTTAAAATCGGCAGAATCAATCTGTAAAACTGGTTGGTGAAAATAAAGGTCTCTGGTGGAACTTCAAGACTCACAATGAAGTGGATGTTCCATCAACAAGAGAACCTACATTCATTAACCGTTATTCTCTCTTATTCCGAAACATCCGAAGAGCTTGCAATCCATTGCACAAATGTTAGAAATTGTTAATACAAGGCGGTTACAATCACTGATAAACATTAATGAATTTTCCTCGTATCAGTTTAACTAATTTAAAGAAACACTCCAGTAAACTAGACTAAGGGATATAGATTAAAATATTTGCTTGAAGAAATATACATCGTATTTAAATATCCGTTTGAAAACGTTGCTCTGAGTAATGTTAGGGACATCTATCCTTATACGAGGAATAAACGAATACATCACAATATTACATTGTGCGAGGGTAACACCAGTCTTACTGTAGTATATTGGCCCAGCAGACTTTATTATATATATCTCAATATATATATATATATATATATATATATATATATATATATATATATATATATATATATATATATATATATATATATATATATATATATATATATATATTATTTTAAATATCGATTATTTTAAATCAAATTCTATCCTCCTAATCTCTTTATGAAATA
The DNA here is from genome assembly GCF_040412425.1 of Macrobrachium rosenbergii. Classification (NCBI taxonomy): domain Eukaryota; kingdom Metazoa; phylum Arthropoda; class Malacostraca; order Decapoda; family Palaemonidae; genus Macrobrachium; species Macrobrachium rosenbergii. The sequence continues at coordinate 44,801,126 of NC_089781.1, forward strand.
TGTCAGGAAAACGCTGGATTTTCATTTCATCCTCCAGCAGCAATACATTTGGCCCATAAACTTAAGCTCTATATACGATTTCCTTATGTGCATGACACCTCTTTCTTACCTCACTTAAGGAGAATTTTAACTAATTATTTCCCGGCCGTTGATGTCAAGTTTGTCTTAATGAACCCTAGGACTATTGGTAGTATGTTGCGTCATAAAGAGAGATTACCTCCTTAATGCAGTCCGGTGTTGTCTATATTTATACTTGCTGCCGATGCAACAGGCAGACTTACGTTGGCAACACACGCCGCCTGCTTAAGGTGAGATGTGATGCACATATGGGCATCAGTTTCCGTACAGGGTGTAAACTATCCAACCCAGAACTATCTAACATTAGGAATCATGGGAAATTTTGCCAAAAATAATATAAATTATAAGGATTTCAAGATATTATTATCAAGCCCATATGAGCACCACCTTCCAATATTAGAATCTCTAGCTATAAAGAAACTAGTTCCCACCTTAAACAACCACTCTTCATCTGTTCTCTTGTACATAGCCTAAACCACGCCCTTCTTCTTGTTTACTTTCGGTGCATTTTTCATACAGCAACTGAACTACGTTGAGACAAGGTGCTTTTTAACTACTCTTAACTTTAAATATGTTTCTCTTCTTGTAGCGTGATTTTTATTTCAAAGATGTATCTTACTTTGCTTTACTTTATTCAATGTATTTTGCGTGTCAACAAAAAATAATTTGTTATGCTGTATTGCTTATCAGTTTTTTATCTTTGATTTTAGCCTGGATGATGAGACATTGGTCTCGAAACGTCGCTGTATAAGGAATAAAGTGAATTATGTTTCATGCTGTCTACTTCCACGCCGCCTGGTTTTATATATATATATATATATATATATATATATATATATATATATATATATATATATATATATATACATATACACACACACACACACACACATATATATATATATATATATATATATATATATATATATATATATATATATATATATATATATATATATATATATATATATATATATACATACATATATATATATATATATATATATATATATATATATATATATATATATATATATATATATATATATATATATATATATATATATATATATATATATATATATATATATATATATATATATATATATATATATATATATATATATATATATATATATATATATATATATATATATGCATATATATTGTCAGTATGTTGAACTTTTTCTGTATTAATTGATTAAGTTATTGTTATTGTAGTATTATGCCATTTGGGTAGTGTTCCTTTAAGTCTTTTGTTTTCTCCTCAGTGGCCATTTGCTTGCTAACCTGTTGTTAGTTTTGTTTTCTCTTTTCAAGTAGTGTGGTCGATGCTCCGCCTCTTTGAGAGGTATTGTTTATGGTCCCGTGATGTAGGGCGGCAGCCTTTTTCTGAGCCATCACCTCAGGAGGTTTCTGTTTTGCCTGTTGCTGCTTCTGCCATTATAACTACATTTGGATATCCTGCATTTGGCTTTTGCAGTTGTTGGATCCGTCCTTCCCTGCAGCTAGAAGGATTATTTAATCATTCATGTATGCCTCTGGCTCTGCGCTTGCCAGAGGGAACTCTCTGATACCTGATAAGGTATTCCTTTTACTTGTTGAGGGTATCAACTTGATGAGATCATGGCGTTTGGGCACTACTGCAGCCAGAGCATGGGCTTATTTAATCATTAGTGAGTAATTGGTTAGGTTATTCTTTCTTTTTGACCCTCTCCTACTTTCTGGGTCCCCTTTGTAAGTACAGTTGTATTGCTTGTTTTATTTAATAGTGTAAGTGTTTTGGTTATTTCAGGGTGTTTGCTATTCTTTCGATTTTTGCATTTTGTGAGGTTCAGGTGTTATTTCTATCTTAAATTTATGTATTAAATATCAAGTGGTTTTTCTCAGTGTTTGTTTATCTCCTTGAATCCTCTGGCACACATTGTGATAGTTGCATGATTCCACCCAATGTGGAATTTGTCACTGTTT
>NC_089781.1:44805674-44818174 GCF_040412425.1 Macrobrachium rosenbergii
TGTGACGTTGGTGAAGATGGCGTTTGTGACGTTGGTGAAGTTGATGTGCTTGGCATCTGCGGACTATCATCATTTTGGTATTCATGACCCTGTTCCCAGCAAGTAAGAATACGTTTCAGCACATCAAGTCGTGCTTTGTACACTTCAGTTCCACTATTAGTTAGCACCGCTGTGAGTCGCTACATTGTTTCTTGACTCTCTCGGAATTTTTGGGCGGGGGTCTTTGGACACTTGGGCCGTGTAATATGTGTAATGGAGGTCTCGCATTCTAATGCCATTGTAGGAATCATAGTATTCTCTGTCCGCCATCGTGAATGCCTGTTGATAGTAGAAACATCAATGTTCTCATGTCTTACAACAGCAATAATGTGATTACATGGCAAGAAATGTTGGCAATAAAAAGTGCAGGAACAGCTAAATTCAGCACCTGTTTCACGTCACTTTGTGGTCAGTAGACTCTATGTTCACAACAAAGAGGCCAGGCGAATCCAATGTGATGGAAAAAGAATCTAAGGGCTTAGATAGCTTATGGTGTTTCATCATTAGTTTAACTGCATGTTCCGTGAACTGTCTGTATATTTTGTTCATTAGAACATCATGAACTCCATAGTCAACAGATGTACATGTCTGCAAAAACTGCTTATAGGCTCGTTCATCATTTAAGATGGAATTATGAAGCATAATTTTACGAATGCATTCAGACATCGATGTAGTTGAGGTTAGGAAGTGCTTTAGTTTACCGTTTTCTGCTTCAGTGTGATTATTAGTGTCATTTCCAAATGTTAATTTTGTAGAACGGATGTATGTGGCCCACATTTCTTTACAGTTTACCCAATTTGCACATACATATTGAAACATACTTGAATCTTGTTCTTCTAACACAGACAATTTTGACTGAAAGATTTCATTATGGGCATACACAAGTTGTTTCAGAGTACAAAAGATTTCATTCTTTTTAGGAACAGGAAGCACAAGATCAGACACCTTTTTTCTTGAAGTATTGCAATACGTGAAACTTGCAAAGTAATACGTCTGCTTTCGGGAGTAAGGCACGGACTGCTTGAATTTCGTTCTGGTCTTTGTCAGTCATAACTGTCTTTGTGTGGTTAATATTCCCCATCATCCTACAAAACGACGACATTATCTCCAGCATCATGTCTGCTGTTTCACTTCTTACAAATGCATAAAAAACAGCCCTGCCACGACTTAGATTGTCTTGGACTAGAATCATGTAGAGTGGATAATTGTATTTGTTAATTTTGTAAGTCCCATCCATGAAAATCATTTTGGGATATTTGCAGTACATGCTTATCATTTCATTAGTGGCAAATGCAATCATTTGGATGGCCCTACTTTCATCCAGTGATATATCTATCTTTCCTTTTCCTGCATTCACAATTTCATCCACTATTTCTGTCAACTTACCAATATCTGACATTCCATTCCCATTTTGAACCTTTCGCTTCAAATTTCGTACATCTTGCATGGTTACTGCTTTGTTGTATTTACCCTGAAGAAAGGATTTTAATTGCTTGTTGTCTGGGTTAAGTTTCACAACATCCTCTACGTCTCCCATCTCCGAACTTGTCAGTCTGCGTTTCTGGCTATAGAAGGGCTGTAAAGCTACACTGACTTCATGATTATGCTGCAGATATGTCTTTGTAATAACTAGCTTGTTTTTTCTTGTGGTTAGCGCCACTAACACATTGCAGCCACAAGGGAGGTATCTCTGTTTTTATCTTACGCCTAGTCGTTTCCGGCTCGGATTTCCATAGTGTACACACACAAATGAAACAGAGCCGTACTTCAGTTCAGATGTAATTTGATGCTGATGACTCTTATTTTCACTGATAATGGAGCTAGAAGACTTCACTCAAAACACGGACCTTGTCTGATTCTGATATTTCTTGAAAAGGTAGTGAAATTCATCAAATGAGCTGAATGTATCAGAGGAGAAAATGTCCCTGAAGACAGATGTTGTGTCTGCCTGTATGTCGTCTTGTCCCTGGGCAGCAGATGAACTGGCTTGATATTCCTGTAGTTCTGCTGATGCATATAACTCCAAGGTGTTTTCAACTTCTACAGAAGTGTCACTCTCCATACTGCTTTGGTGGAAGGAGAAATATAATTACAAAACAACCCAACTGAAGTCACAGGAGGACTGAACGTATCAGAGGAGAAAATATCCCTGAAGACAGATGTTTCGGCCTGTATGTCGTCTTTACTGTTTACAAAACATGAACCTGCAGAAATCCTGAAACTAGTTTACTGGCTGTTTCTTATCGCCAGTGATAAACAAATCCTGAAACTAGTTTAACTACTGGCTGTTTGTTATCACCAGTGATGAACAAAACTTCTGTTATCTGTAGCGAGAATAATGAGAGAGAGAGAGAGAGAGAGAGAGAGAGAGAGAGAGAGAGAGAGAGAGAGAGAGAGAGAGAGAGAGAGAGAGAGAAAGTCATGCAAATGATTCCATAAACGAAACCCTTGTTATCTGTACGGTGGAGATAACGTTGAGTGTAATATCACCGCACGGTGAAAATAGTCACTCCCATTAAAATATACCAAACAAAAAAAGGCAGCACTCCATTAAACAACTATAATTGTTTCCCTGGTCTTAATTCACTTCAGTAAACTGAAGGAGAACAAAACATGTTTATCACTTTGCCTTATGCACACACAAATAACCCTATTCACTGATGGTCAACAAATGAAACGCTCTGTTTAATCATTTTAAATTAAAATTTTATTCTCAACTTCAATGTTTATAATTAGAATTCACAACCTGAAAAATTTAATATTACTTGAAAGCAACACCAGATTTAATTAATTCTTAAAGAAGATTAATTCACAAAACTTTAATTTATCAAGAAATTATGTTAACTGAGCAAAATTCAAACTATTAAGAATTACTAAAGACTTGAAAAGGAAATCTTAACAAATGTAAATCAAATCAAGTATGCAATGTTAAAGTATAAAAAATATGTAAAATGTTAAGCAAATAAATTTTAAATCACCAACACAAAAGTTTGGGTAAAATTATGAAATTATAACCACAAGAATACACAAGAAAATTACAAGACAAGAACACACACAAAAAAATGCACATAAGGTTTATCAACAATAATTTCACTAAGGCAAAATTTCCTTGGTATTCTTATTTTACCATGGTAAAAATAAGCAAAAATCCACTTTACCTTACTCATCCTTATATCACTTTTATAAAATCCCTTGCTGCAGCCCAAAACACTTTATATATGATGCCTATAAGACTACACAGTTTCACCGAAGTGAGGCCTTAAATGATATGTACTGTTGTGACCACAAAAATCTGTTATAAATTTTACCCTCTTCTGAAGGAAGAGGGGATAAGAGAGAGAGAGAGAGAGACCAACCAACTAATTCCTAAAAGGTCTCTTACAACAATGAAAGCCTCCCAGATTTTACTTTAGAAGGAATCTAGCTTGCCCTGAGCCATTTTGGGAACCTGACACTCCAGAAGTGGGTGGGGGTTGGTTTCCCTCTGGGCCAAAGAGGGCTCTTTAGCCTGTCAGCACCCATCTCTTTAGTTAATAGAGGATTTCCTGTCTTAAAACTTGTGTAAACAGCAAACTTTTAGACCAACCATTGTTATCTAAACCTGTCATCCCATATCTCTTTTTAATGACAGATTAAGTAGATAAGGAAACAAACCTTCGCTTACCCTCACCCCGGTCAACATATTTTATTTAGACCTGTCATCTCATCTCCCTTTTTGTTGACAACTTAAGTGGTTTGGCACAACCCTTCAAAACAAAGGGGGTTACCCTGGTTGGACACCTGACACCTGAATAAACATTAGTCTACCCAGCTGTGCAAACATGACCCTCACAGAGAAATGCATCTTATCACACAGTCAACTAACCCTTTTAAGATCTGAGATTTGATATTTCAACACAAACACATGACAAATATAAGAAAAATACATTAACAACAACAGAAAACATATTACATTTGCAGAAAATATACTTATCACAAAGCCACATCATTATTATTCCTCCCCCCTGAAAGATTAAATATCCTGGGTTTGAATCCAACGATTCGGAATGGTTTAAATAATCTGGTATGATATTAACTTTTCCTGAAATATGTTTCAACTTTACATTATATGGTTGTAAACACCTGGTTAATCGTTGATTGTTATTCTTCATCTTATTGATGAATGAAATAGGGTTGTGGTCAGACAACACTAAAATTTCTTCATTCCTAGGGTAGTTCACATACACTTCAAACTTTTTCAAGGTTGTAATTAATGCTAATGTCTCCTTTTCAATTATAGAATAATTCTTCTGATGCTTTTTCAGCTTTGATGATATATAACATACAGGATGCATAATATGGGAGTCATCTTCTTGAAGTAGAACAGCTCCAGTTCCACAGTCAGATGCATCAACTTGTATCACAAACTTTTTATTGAAGTCTGGAGCTTGAAGCACTGGTTTTGGAGTTAAAATAGCTTTAAACTTTTCAAAGGATTCTTGATATTTTGGAGTCCAAAGAAATTCTGTTTTTAGACTGGTTAAGTCAGTTCGAGGAGCTACCACGGCTGAGAAGTTTGGACAAAATCAGCGACAAAATCCAGCCATTCCCAAAAACCTTTGTAGCTGTTTTCTAGTAGTAGGAGGGGTAACCTTACGAATGCCTTCTACGTTAGCGTGAAGAGGAGCGAGAAGGCCTTTTCCAACTTCAAATCCTAAATATTTAACAGTTGCCTTTCCAAACTCATTTTTCTGTAAGTTGGTTGTTAGTCCTGCTTCCTGTAGTTTCTTGAACACTTTCCTTAAAATCTTCAGATGTTCTTCCCATGTATTAGAATAAATCAGAATGTCATCAAGGTATACACCCACTCCTTCTATTGATCCTAACAGTTGATCCATCACTCATTGGAACGTTGCAGGTGCATTCATCAAACCAAATGGCAAAACAGTGTATTGGTACACTGTAATGAAAGCTGACAGCAACTTAGCATCCTCATCTAAGGGAATTTGATAATATCCTTTCGACAAGTCTATCTTGGAAACAAACTTGGCTTGCCCAGTATTATCAAGTAATTGGTCAATGAGAGGCAAGGGATAACTGTCAGCCACACTCATGGAATTCAGTTTCCTATAATCAGTACACACCCTAAATGAGCCATCTGGTTTCTTCACCAACACACAAGGAGAACTGTACTGACTTGAACTGGGTTCTGCTAATTCATGCTGCAATAGATATTCAATTTCTTTTTTCAAAACCTCTCAGTGAAAAGGTGATGCGTGGTAAGCTCTTTGCTTAATAGGTTTTCCATCTTCTCTGATCGTTATCTCATGCTTTGTCAAATCGGTACACCTAGGTACACATCTGCAAAAATTTCAGGGAAACTGAATCATTTCACTTAATACATTGCTTTGGTCAACACTCCAAATTTTCCAACATTGAAGAATTGTTCATCTTGTTTTCAGCTACCAATTCGTAGCCATCATCGTCCTATGTAGATGAAGTTGTTTGGGTTATTGACACTGTTTCAGTTCTAGTCTCTGAGAAGTAATGTCTCAAAAGATTCACATGTATCTTCCTCTGTCGTTTCCTTCTCCCTGGTGTTTCAATCACATAGGTTTGATCACTTAACTTTTCCATTGTCCTTGAAGCTTATTTGTAAGGGGAAATCTTTTCATTGGTAAGAACACTAGAACTTGCTGTCCAACACTAAAATTTCTTAGCTTAGTCTTAGCATCGTACTTCCTTTTCATTTTCTCTTGACTTATTTTCAAATTTTCTAAAGAGAATTTTCTAGTTTCTCTTAACCTTTTCCTCACATTCTTCACATATTCTCCTTGGACTTCCTCTTGATTTTCTTTCCAGTTCACTGCAAGAATCTTCAATGGACCTCTTATGTCTCGAACAAAAATAATTTCGTTTGGTGAACATCCCATACTTTCTTGGTAAGCATTCCTAACTTCAAATAACATCAAAGGTAAACCAGCATCCCATTCTTTTCCTGTTTCATTACAGTATTTTGTTAACATACTCTTCAAAGCCTGGTGGAACCATTCCAAGGCTCCTTGAGTCTCTGGATGGTAAGCAGTTGATACCTGCTATTTCACTCCTAATAAGTTCATCACATCCTGGAATCATTTTGAAGTAAAGTTCGTTCCTCTATTGCTTTGCACAATTTCTGGTATTCCAAACTTGGAGAAAAATCCACCAACTTCTCAGCAATTACCTTTGCACTTATACTTCTTACAGGAATTGCATCAGGATACCTTGTTAAAGGAGACATTAATGTAAACAGATATTCATTTCCTTTCTTCCTTTTTGGAAGTGGTCCAACCACATCTATAATCACCTGGCTAAAGGGTTCTCCTCTAACTTCTATGGGTTGTAGGGGGGCTTTCTGAATAGTTTCGTTTGGATTTCCAGCTACCTGGCATGTGTGACACTCTCTGCAAAACTTGTTAACATTCTTGTGAAGTCCAAGCCAGAAAAAATACTTCATAATCTTCTCAGCAGTCTTCCTGATTCCCATATGTCCAGACTCATGCGCTATTGCTATCACTTGCTTCCTCAATGGATATAGAATCAAAATTTGATTCAGCACTTCCCGGTATATCTGCAGGTCGATGCTTCCTCATTAGCAATCCTTCCTTTAGATAATAACAGGTAGGAGTTTGTTGCATCTCTGTTTGATCAACAGCTCTGAGGAACAAATCAGCCAACGTTGTATCCTTCTTCTACAGTTCCATTAGTTTCTCTCTAGTCACTTGACCATCTTCAAGGGCTGAACTCTCAATATCTACTAACTCTGCTACTGTAGTTTCACTACTATCTTCAGGAACACTTTGGCTACGCTGAGGTTCTTCAACAACAACCAGATCCTCTTCTTCTTGGATGATTTCTTCATTATTATTACTAGGGGAACCTTCACTTTCCTGGAATAGCTCTTCTAAGCTCAAAGATCCTTCTGATATAGGTAAATCCTCAGTTTATTCACTTGCAAAAGTAGTTCATTTCATACTCCTGGTAGTTACACAAACAGGTGGGGTTTTTTCTTTTCTAACTCGACCATAGGACTAATCCTCAATGGTTTGTCTGTCACTACAGGACAAGTAACAAAGGGTACACCACCAACTTCATTACCCAGTAAAACATGTACACCTTCAACAGCAAAATCAATACTTCCTGTCACCAATTCCCAGGACAGATGCAAGCGGCATATAGGAGTTACTCTTCTCCTCCTACGCCCTTCAAAATAACTGAATATCTGGTGAGATTCTTCTCCAACTGTGGGTGAGCACGACGAACCACCGCACTATGGTTACTCCTTGTATCACATAATACCTTGACTGGTGAGGTTACATTTCCACTGGTTGCTAAACACATTGCTTGTCTAGTCTGAGTGTTCCACACACTGTTCCTAAAATTTGATTGAGACCTATAACCTGTTAGTTGTTGGTTCTGGTACTTGACATTATAATTCCTTCTGCTACTGATTATCTTATAATCCTTGCTCAGTGTAGCAGCTTTGTCAATTACTTAACCTCTCCCTTTCTTAAATAAGCTCTTATGTGTTCAGGAATTCCTCTAAGATATTGCTCTAGGCCTACTAACTCCTCAAGTTTGTCCATAGATTTAACTTTAGCAACCTCCAACCATCGTTTGAAACATCTTACTTTATAGGCATAATCCAAGAAAGTTATCTTGGCATCCTTTCTCAAAGATCTGAATTTTTCATTGTAATATTCAGGGGTCATCTGGTAAACTTGCAGCACACTGTGCTTCAGTACACTGTACTCTTTACACTGATCAGCTGATAAGGCTAAATAGGTACTTCTTCCTTTACCAATGAGAACACGCTGTAACAAGACTGACCATTTATCTGCTGGCCAAAGAACTTATCTGGAGCTTCTTCTGTAAACTTTGGTATTAACTTCTGCACTCTTTCTGCATCAAACACAGTGTCTGAGTTACCTTGGATATAGTTATATGGGGTTACAGGTAATGTGGAGCGAACTTTGATTAACTCCATCTCCCTTTCATGTCTTGCTCTTTCTCTTTCTTCTTTTTCTTTTTCAGCCTGCATCTTCAGCCTAGTCAGTTTTTCTTCTGATTCTAGCATCTTCAACCTAAGCAAATTTTCTTCTGATTCTAAACATCTAAGCTCTGCTTCTGCATCACTGTTCTCATTCTTTTGCTCTTGCTTATATGTAAACTCTGTTTCAGCTGCAACCAAAAATTCTTGTGCCTAATTTAACTCTTTGTCTACTTTACCGGATTCTACCGATGCTTGAATTGCAATACATTTGATTTGTGCCTCAATCATACCACTAGTCACATTACCCCCACAAGCAACTGCTAAAGCAATCCACTGTGCATTAGTCAGGTTGGATTTAGATAACTCTCTGATAGATGGAGCTGCTAAAAACTTCTGAACTTCGAACAGAGCCATTTTCTCTAAGTTACTCAACTAAATAGTTTACAATACAATTCAAAATAACTATCAAAATATATCCCTAACACCACCAGTATAAACCATAAATCAGAGTGATATCTTGTTTTGTTCTCCCGGGTATTGTCACAAAGTGTACCAAGTACCTGGCTATTATACAACTACTCATAAAATCCAAAAATTTACCTCACTTCAGCCAGATACCTGAACCCTCATAAAAATAAAATTACGACTGAACACTCTAAAGGTAACAGTGATCCCTTTAAAACTTACTTATCACTTGAAAAATCAAACTATCTTTATAATGTTATGTGTGAGGTATTAAAATATACTAGAAAAAAAAGGCAGCACTCCATTAAACAACTATAATTGTTTCCCTGGTCTTAATTCACTTCAGTAAACTAAAGGAGAACAAAACATGTTTATCACTTTGCCTTATGCACACACAAATAACCTTATTCACTATTGGTCAACAAATGAAACACTCTGTTTAATAATTTTAAATACAAAATTTAATTTTTAACTTCAAAATTTATAATTAGGAGTCACAACCAGAAAAATTTACTATTACTTGAAAGCAACACCAGATTTAATTGATTCTTAAAGAAGATTACTTCACAAAACATTAATTTATCAAGAACTTATGTTAACTGAGCAAAATTCAAAGTATTAAGAATTATCAAAGACTTGAAAAGGAAATCTTAACAAATGTAAATCAAATTAAGTATGCAATGTTAAAGTATAAAAAATATGTAAAATGTTAAGCAAATAAATGTTAAATCACCAACACAAAAGTTTGGGTAAAATTATGAAATTGTAAACACAAAAACACACTAGAAAATGCACAAAACAAGAACACAAAAAAAAGCACAAAAGATTTATCAACAATAATTTCACTAAGGCAAAATCTCCTTGGTACTCTTATTTTACCATGATAAAAATAAGCAAAAATCCACTTTACCTTACACAAACTTATATTAGTTTTATAAAATCCCTTGCTGCAGCCCAAAACACTTTATTTATGATGCCTATGAGACTGCACAGTTTCACCAAAGTCAGACCTTAAAAGATATGTACTATTGTGACCACAAAAATCTGTTATAAATTTTACTCTCTTCTGAAGGAAGAGAGAGAGAGAGAGAGAGAGAGAGAGAGAGAGAGAGAGAGAGAGAGAGACCAACCAACTAACTCCTATAAGGTCTCTTACAACAATGAAAGCCTCCCAGATTTTACTTTAGAAGGAATCTAGCTTGCCCTGAGCCATTTTGGGAACCTGACACTCCAGAAGCGGGTGGGGGTTGGTTTCCCTCTGGGCCAAAGAGGGCTCTTTAGCCTGTCAGCACCCATCTCGTTGGTTAACCCTTAGTGGACGGATTGAGCTTCAGTGTGAAGTAAAACAGGTTTGGTGGACGGACTGAGCTTGAGTGTGAAGCAGAATTACGCTCCACTGTTATGGTAATAATGATTCGAAACAAAGGTGCCAATACTTCTATATGCTATAAATTCACTAATGGCAACTTTTATACAGACGTGAGAGTTAGGCCGGTATCAGTAATGCTTGTGACTTCAAGGGGGAAGGTACTGCATCTCTCTCTCACATGAGTCTTTGTGTAAATTTGCTTGTAAATATACGAAGGGGTTGCTGTTGTTTTTTGTTTTTGTCTTTTACAATAGTATGTCGGTTGTAAATGTAATTTTAGAAAGAAAGTTGCAAAGAAATATTAGAAAAAGCATGTAAAAAAAAAAAAAAAAGTTACTAAATCTTCCCTCTCATAAACTTATGTGAATATTTTACAACAAATATGCAAAAAATTTGTTACTGCTTTTATTTCTTATCTGTTTTGATATTGTGTGAGCAGTAATAATAATTTACAAAATCCAAAAAACTTATTTATTAGAAAAAACATATATAAGTTGGTAAAATTTATGATTGTCTTGTAAATGAGGCCCCACAAGAGGTTGTAAATAGTTATTTTCAACTTCACGTGGAAGGTAGGGAAAATTTTTTAGAATTTTTTTATTTATACAGTGTGAATGTACATGTCATTCTCTTTCCATTGATGTGATTTTTTTGTTAGTTTGCCCCGGTCTGGGGTGCTGCACATTGATAAATTATGCCGTCCCTTAAGGGTTAATAGAGGATTTCCTGTCTTAACACTTGTGTAAACAACAAACTTTTAGACCAACAATTGTTATCTAAAACTATCATCCCATATCTCTTTTTAATGACATAAGGAAACAAACCTTCACTTACCCTCATCCCGGTCAACAAATTTTGTCTAGACCTGTCATCTCATCTCCCTTTTTGTTGACAACTCAAGTGGTTTGGCATGACCCTTCAAAACAAAGGGGGTTACCCTGGTTGGACACCTGACACCTGAATAAACATTAGCCTACCCAACTGTGCAAACATGACCCTCACAGAGAAATATATCTTATCACAAAGCCAACTAACCCTTTTAAGATCTGAGATTTGATATTTCAACACACAACACATGACAAATATTAGAAAAAAATACATTAACAACTGCAGAAAACATATTACATTTGCAGAATATATACTTATCAAAAAAACCACATCATTATATATATATATATATATATATATATATATATATATATATATATATATATATATATATATATATATATATATATATATATATATATATATATGCATATATATATATATATTTATATATATATATATATATATATATATATATATATATATATATATATATATATATATATATATATATATATATATATATATATATATATATATATATATGAATATATATAAATATATATATATATATATATATATATATATATATATATATATATATATATATATATATATATATATATATATATATATGAATATATATAAATATATATATATATATATATATATATATATATATATATATATATATATATATATATATATATATATATATATATATATATATATATATATATATATATATATATATATATATATATATATATATATATATATATATATATATATGAATATATATATATATATATATATATATATATATATATATATATATATATATATATATATATATATATATATATATATATATATATATATATATATATATATATATATATATATATATATATATATTATATATGTAATTCTAATAGCCACAATGCCTCTTAACTTCTCAAATTCTTTGCGCTTTTTGGATATGCTTGTAACTACAAAACTATAAGATCCAAACGCAAGAAATTGAAGAGACTTTGATGCCCGGTCGCGAGAAATGAACCCGCATCACCATAATCACAGGTTGGCAATGTCATCTCCTTGTGATTACGGTGATGCGGGTTCGTTTCCCGCGACCGGGCATCAAAGTTTCTTCAATTTCTTGCGTTTGGATATTACGGCTTTGTAGTTACAAGCATATCCAAAAAGTGTGAAGAATTCAAGAAGTTAAGAGGGCATTGTGGCTATTAGAATTACATATGTGTCTGGTAAAAGTGACCAGTAGATTCATATATATATATATATATTTATATATATATATATATATATATATATATATATATATATATATATATAATATATAAATATATATATATATATATATATATATATATATATATATATATATATATATATAGGCAAATGTATATATGTATATATATGTATATATGTATATGTATATTTATATAAATATGTATGTATGTAGGCTATATATATGTGTATATATGTATATGTATATTTATATAAATATGTATGTATGTATGTATTAATATATACATATATATATATATATATATATATATATATATATATATATATATATATATATATATATATATGTGTGTGTGTGTGTGTGTGTGTGTGTGTGTGTGTGTGTGTGTGTGTGTGTGTGTGTGTATATATATACATACATACATACATATATATATATATATATATATATATATATATATATATATATATATATATATATATATATATATATATATATATATAGTCATAAACGGGGTC